>NC_133493.1:10007141-10059800 GCF_025370935.1 Choristoneura fumiferana
TCATACACATAAGAATCTGTCTTAAAAAGCAATTTGTATAGACTTTAACTACCTAATTTTAGTAATAGATGTTTGTGTTATGATGCGAGCTTCAATTATTGAACACTGTCCCTGTTTTGTTCTTAATTCCTCTACATCTCGGACATGTCTAGCAACAATTTTCCTTATGAAACGGTTTGTGGTTGAAATTTTATATTGAGTGACTCACAAACCCGGTCTTCAAAATGATACTCACGATACGATACTATATTTATTATATTTTAATAGCGATATAAGAACAATTATATAATTTATTTTATCCCAAAGAAACCCATAAGATAGCTTTATCTTTTCGTTTTACAGTAAAAGTACAACTAAACATGAAGTAAACAAACCCTGACATAACGAAAATAAAACACACTTTTTGAATAAATTTTACTTACTTACCTCATTTAATTTTAATGGACAAAAATGAATTCACAACCTTTTGTCCACCCAAATCACGGTATCACAGTAATTTTGTATAAATTAATACGTTATAGGTTTGATTTTTGTCACAATGTCGCGATGAAATTTCAAAACGTCAGAGCATCAGAGCCATAAAAGTTGCGGACGCTAGGTGGCGCTGATGTCGTGTACAGAGCCAAGTTGAAACCTTCTTTTTTGCTGATGTCGGTTAAAAATGTAAGCCCAGGAGCTTTTTACACAGGGTATTGTATCCTTTATAATCCATGCTAGTGTAATATTCAAATGTAGAACTTAATTATTTCTTGCACGCCAAGTATCGTGCTGGGCCTTAATAAAAACCGGCCAAGCGTGAGCGATTCATGCATGGGCGGTTCCGTATAGAAATGAATTTAATTTAAGTCGGTAGATTTACTTTTGGCAAGTTGTACGCATGTTGATGTTAGATGGCGCTTATGTCGGATCTTTAGATACATACATACATACTAATATCTACGAAAGAGTAAAGTGGCCGACAATGCACAAGAGCTAGATTCTTGAATTTTGATACAATCAAGTGCAAAGATATCGACACGGCCAAAGTTTCAAAAATATGTATCACGACCTTTATGTAAAGTGCATAAAGTCGTGTATTTTTAATGAACTAAAAGAATTTACTTGCTCACCCGCGACCTTACGATAGCTAAGCTTATGCAAAATATGCATGTTCATGCAGTTCTTCCACCTCCACACTCACACATATTTTTGCATAAGCTTAGCTAAGGTCGCGGGTGAGCAAGGAAATTCTTTTATTTCATTGATATGGACCTCCGCAAAGTAACGCCTGATTCAATAAATTATTCGTGTATTTTTGTAACCTTTGCCGTGTCGATATCTTTGCACTTGACTGTACATGTGCCATGAGCATTAATGCGGTGTATAATATACACACGGTAAAAGCTATTATATTTAAAAAAAAACTAATTACTCCGTCTGTAAAGATTTTCAGAAAATATTGGAAGTTGAAGTGGCAATGGGCGGGCCACATCGCTCTAACAACAGATAAATAGCTAACCGTTGGGGGAGGAAAGTTTTCCGGAAGACGATAAGCGTTGGTAGGCCTCCCACTAGGTGGACTGATGGCATCATGAGAATTGCGGGTAACCAGTGGATGCAAGTAGCGAGTTGTCGTTCATTGTGGCGTTCTAAGGGGGAGGCCTTTGTTCAGCAGTGGACGTCTTCCGGCTGATGATGATGATAATGATTTTTCTTTTATCAATTAATCAAAAAAAATATGACCGAAGCGATGACCGTCGTTAGAACAATGGCCCAAGACCTCTTACTCTGAGAGGAGGCCTGTTCACAGCAGTGGAACGTACCTAACAGTGGGCTGGGATGATAAAGGGAAAAGAGCTCTTTGCAGTTTATTTGCAAAACTTTTGATTTTTATATGTTCATTATTCTTTGCGGAACCCCAGAATTCTGTGTTCGCTGGGTTCTGTTGACTACTAGTTGCTGCAATTAACAGGATGTTTTATTCAGTCGTAGCGGCTGCGGCACGAGCTACCGTGTTTCTTTTGGTCTAGCTAAAATTTGAAAGAAAGAAAGAAAAAACATTTATTCGTGACACACAAAATAATACAAGTATAGAATTAAACTAATTTAACTTGTTTAGTTTTTGACGAATAGTATATGCAACTGAACCTAAAGGTTCCTTTTTCAAACCGAACCAGGCCTAAACTGAAACCGAAGATTAATACGCATCAATGAAACTAAAGTTAAACCACGCAAGAAGGTGTTGTTAAAATAAACGAAGTAAGCTTGTCAAAGTTTTTTTTTGTTATAAGTATTATCATGTTTTTTGGAGAAGATACGTTAATTATTAAAATAAGATTATTTTAAACGTAAAACGTAAAATAAATAAATATACTGAGCGACAAAAAATCTCGTCCTCAAATGTACCAAAGCAGTAACAGGTAATTTTGTATGTAGAGTGGACCAAATTTTGTGCCGCTGAGTATATACTCGTATGCATCCCAGCCTATATACGTCCCACTGCTGGGCACAGGCTTCCTCTCAGAACAAGAGGGCTTGGGCCATAGTTCCCACGCGGGCCCAGTGCGGATTGGGAACTTCATACGCACCATTGAATTGCTTCGCAGGTTTGTGCAGGTTTCCTCACGATGTTTTTCCTTCACCGCAAAGCTCGTGGTAAATATTAAATGTAATTCCGCACATGAATTTCGAAAACTCAGAGGTGCGAGCCGGGGTTTGAACCCACGGCCCTCTGCTTGAGAGGCGATAGGTCAAACCACTAGGCTACCACGGCTTATACTCGTATAACAAAAAAATAAAAATGAAAAAACTAAGTCACGTCCCAAGATTTGAACTCTATGTAGAATAGAATTCCAATTTACAAACCTAACACTATACCGCTGAACCACCAGACAGATAGAGTCGAGCAAAACAAAAACAAAGGCACGGCCGTACCATACTTTTCTCGAAGCCATTCAGGCTATTTTCAACATAGAGTTATCTTGTTGCGCGTGTAATTTTCACTATAAAAAAAAAAATTACAATTCGAAAACACACGCTTTCCCAGAGAGGACCATACTGGATCGATTGTTCACTCCCGAACGAACAACCACTAAAATTTACTATGTGCGCATATAGTAAATTTCGTCGACATCGTTTGAGCCATCTCCGAGGTGCCCGACATAAATAAATATGTTACAAGGATTGCTCATTATAATATACACAGATTGATGCCAAATAAAGTTTCCATAATCATTAAATACCTACCTATTTTAAATAACCATTTTAGGTATGCCTCCTCCATAGGCCTCCAGTTGCTTCGGTTGAAAGCGGCCTGCATCCACCGCGAACCGCGGCTTTAGCCAGGTCATCCGTCCATCTCGGTAGTGGACGTCCTACGCTGCGCTTGACGATTTGCGGGCTCCATTCGAGAACTTACCGGCTCCAACGGCCATCTGTTCTCTATGCTAATGTACATGGCCTGCCCATTGCCACTTCAACGAGCTAATTCACTTGGCTATGTCGGTGACCCTCCTTCTTCTACGTATCTCCTCATTTCTGATCCCCTGTTCGAAATTATGCAGATTTTTTTACCTGAACGCCCCCAAAAAGAGACTTATTCTATCGGTTTAGCGTGATGTAAATTTGTCCGTACCTTTTACAAACATTTTAATGGTAAACAGCAAGTATAATGCCTCAAAGGGGCTTCCTTTGTATCCAGTAGCAAAACATGTAAATACGTTGTTTCTGAACGAAATCCTTCCATATTTTTCATTCAGAAAGCTAACGGCAGCGTAGAGGACAGGAAAGAGGCCTCTTTGATACACAGTCCACAGATTTATTACAGTATTAGATCCTAGAAGATCAATTTAAACCGATACAATGCGTACAATACAGTGACTCTTATTGAACACAAACATATAATAAGCCTGTCGGCTCATTTCATAAACCCACACAAACGTTTTGTTGCGTCTTATAATTAAACTTATAATAGTCGTATGAACTACTTTACGAGTAAAAACTGTTTAGCTATTATTTTTAACATAAGAACAACTTGTACGAAGGAGCGAATTCCTCCTAATACAAGTGCTTAATAAAAGGAAGATTTGACACAATTTATTAAGCCCTTGTTGAAAATACATATGGAGGATTTCCAAGGTAAGCAATAACTTGCACTGCAAAAGCAATGCAAAAGGTAATGCAGATACTGTCAATAATAACAGTGGTTAAACAACAATAGTATGGCGCAGCATTTGATTCCCAGTTGCATAACAAAGTACAAGTAAATCAGCGATTTTGTGTGGAAATTCACTAAAACTATTTGCTTATTTTTTGTTATTCAATTTGCCCCAGTTTGCCTAAATTTTTTACAAGACAGCAGTAATAAAAAGGCAAAGCTTGTGTAGGTACACTAACTGTGAGATATTGCATCCAAAGACATACTTAAATCGCACTTATTTTGGTCTCTGTTTTTTGTAACAAAAATATTCATTCTACGCTAGTGCTAAATATCTCATCCATATTCAAAGCGTCTTTAGAGAGATCTTGTGTTGCTCTGAGGATGAACTCTGTTTGAGTTCATAACGCGCCGGTGTAGTGTGGTGGTGGTGATAGTTAAGTTTGTGTGATTTGTGTGCGTTCTTGCAATATGGGAGTGGAGAAGCTGCATGAATACACATTTATTGCGTAGACGTAGCTATGGTAAGTCCGGTGAGCAAAGTAACTGTTTATTTATACCTGACTACGAAGCTTGAGGTCCCGGGTTCGATTCCCGTGTCGGGGCAGATATTTGTATGAAAAATACGAATGTTTGTTCTCGGGTCTTGGGTGTTTAATATGTATTTAAGTATGTATCTATCTATATAATTATATTTATCCGTTGCTTAGTACCCATAACACAAGCTTTGCTAAGCTTACTTTGGGACTAGGTCAATTGGTGTGAATTGTCCCGTGATATTTATTTATTTTATTTATTATTTATAGTATACAGACTATTAGGGATATAGTGTAGTGTTAGTCGAGTAAACAAAATCCTGTTTTTGATTTCCTTGTTCCTACATCGTATTTTATTACAACTCCTATTATGGAAATATGGTATGATACTATCCTGATACACAATACAGACATTGTTATAAATAATTGACCTACTGTTTTGCATCTCCATATTGTGGAGGTGCGATAACAGATACAAAGTGCCCGGGAATGATCGTAAGTTTACCTTTTGTGGATTTTCCTTTTTATTTAGAAAAAGAGGCTTCTGTTGAATGATATGCACATGAAAATGTATGGTTCATGGCAATGACTCTGTATCATGGGAAACGTTATTTTTGAAATTTATTCGCTTCTCTCTGTTTCATGAAATATCAAAAAAGTTAAGCAACTAATTTAAAATTTGAGACCAAGGTAAACGGATTAGATTCTATGAGAAGCTAGATCCTCAGTGCACAAAACACTGACTTATTTATAGTTTGCAGTTTACACGCTCAATCGGATACGAGGAAGTGGTAGAAAAAATATTAGCAAAAGACGGAATAAAGCCTCCTCCAACTGTCGCTATTTCTCAAATTTCATCTGAATCAGTTGAGCGGTTTAAACGTAAAAAGGTAAAAGACAAGCAGACAGAGTCAGTTTCGCGTTTATAATATTAGTGAGGAGGAAGTAATATTACGGTCTTAATTTACGTTAAATCATTAGCGTTCCAATGTATTAATGTACTGTTACAAATTACCTTGATGGCCACTAGCCGTCAAGGTCCGTTCAGCCCTGCGTGAGAACTCTTGGAGATCCGTAACAAGATGACAAAGTTTTTGGGGTCAAGAGTCAGGAAACTTGTGACTTCGGATCGTAGTAAGCGCCTTAGTGAGAGTGAATGGTGCTTAAGAGTTAGCACTTATTGGCAAAGAACTTTCGGCAAAATTGTTTGTTTCGCCGACCTATTCATAGAAATTTAGATAGATAGATAGATACATTTATTTGTTACTCACAGTCAAAATTACAGAAATTAAAAAAATAACAGTCCTAACTTAAAGTAAACGTTTTCATATTGTTTGTGTGCGCTGCAGTAGTGCAAAAGGGCCATGGCTTAGTGATCAACATTGCTCATGTAATGGTTCATGGGAGCGACACACTGATATTCTGCAACAAACCAAGTGATCACAATCTATGTGGTAACATGGCTGATCCTTAGCAATATCTGCACAGTAATTGTTGACTCAATGTTTAAAATGGCAAAAAGTAACCCTTATAGTTTCGCCATGTCTGTCTGTCTGTCAGTCCGTCCGCGGCTTTGCTCAGGGACTATCAATGCTAGAAAGCTGTAATTTTGCACGGATATATATGTAACTATGCCGACAAAATGGTACAATAAAAAATTAAAAAAAAATTGTTAGGGTACCTCCCATAGACGTAAAGTGGGGGTGATTTTTTGGTCGCGAATGGTAAAGTAATTCTATGTATGTATTCTAGGTATTGTATGTACGTAAACTCTTTATTGTACAGAATAAGTAAACAAACACGATTTTCAAACATTTAGATATGGACCACCGCAAAGTAACACCTGATTCAATAAATTTCGAGGACATTTACTTCATAAAAAAGCATAAATAGACCTTCCAGGGACAGAGAGTAGTCGAATCGGTGTTTTAGAACGCTCACCAAATTTGCAGACCGGAAAATTGGATAGACCCTAAGGGAATAACAACTAGCTAGCTAGACTATAGTTATATACACATCACGACAATAGTACCTACCTAGCCGACAATAGTTGACAATAAATAGTTATTTCCGAAAATTGTTTGTTCACTTCTCAGAACTGGGCGCTTCTTTTAGGGTCGTTGAAGTTGAAATATTGTCTTTTTTGTTAGTAGGGATGAAAATTCCAAGCTAAATTAAAAAAGTTATTGATTAAAAAAGCTGTTTTAGAAATAGCAACCACCAACACCCAAGCCGCCCGTTCGTGATTAAGTCTATTGAAAAAAAAATAAAAATATTTATTGTTGTTAATTAAGACATCTTGTGCACTGACATGTGAGATCTCTTATTAAGTTTACAAAGAAACCTGTGCCAGGAGATCCCGCTCCCCCCAGTCAGACCTTTTATTATTATGGAATACATAAAAAACAAAAATAATTTAACAACAAAGTATCAAATAAACATTTATGTGTGTTTGTGTGTGTGTGTGTGTGTGTGTGTGTGTGTGTGTTGTGTTGTTGTGTGTGTGTGTGTGTGCGTGTGTGTGTATTGTCCGTTTGGATCGACAGTGAAAAGTTTTGTAGCCTTATAGAGTCTAGATTAAATTGTAAGTAATATTTTTATCTATGCGCACAAAATTTCATCACAAGATTGATATGTAATCAATTAATTGCTGTTTGTATCAGCTAAGTTTGTAAGCTGAAGTTTACGTAGGTTTTATTTATTAGTTTGCTTTGAGTTCGGCTTACAAGTACACCTTATACAAGTACACCTTAATACTTACATACTTGATCGTGGGGGTTATTTATAAATTATAACATCTCAGTATGTATTTCACACACACACACAAACATCACGCCTGTATTCCCAAACGGGGTAGGCAGAGCACATGAAACGTTACCGCTGCGGAGCCACTTTTAGCAATTTTAGGTTTTAAGTTTGACAAAAACGGTACAATAGTGACAGGTTGCTGTTGCTCTGGCCTGTCGCCTACGGTAGTAGTTAACCTTTTTATTAAATATAAATATAGCAATTCGTTCAAAAAGTCGACAGTATTCTGAAGTTAGTAGTCGTGTGTTCCGAATTTTCCGATGAAAACGGATTATTCATTATATCTATAGTTATGTATTTGTCAATATTGCAAAAACAATCTTGACTCTACCCTTTCCAAACACAATATGGCTTGCGGTCGTTACGAGCCACTTGCAACATCGCCCAACGCTAGAGGTGTGTAGCCTGATTGAGTGATACAAAATAACTGTATCAGTTGCTACAGCTCACTAGTTCTTTTCAAATTCAGATGTGTCGCATGAATCGCTCTGACAGGGCAAAAAGTTTGATTGAGTGATGACTGATGAGTCTATGAGTGAATGATGAAAATAAATGACCATTGGTGAACGGGCGTGGGCGAGCCGCAAAGCGATATGTAATACCTAAATACAATACAGTACAATACAAATATTCTTTATTGCACACCATAAATCAGTACAAAAACTTATAATAATATAAACACTTAGATTCAGGGTAGACAATAGATAAAATACGTTCAATCTTTCCTTCGTTGTCTTATTAATAAAATGATTAGCAAGCGAAGGGGTACAGTACAGACTGACCAAAATATCGGTGAATCAAACTAAGCAAGGCTACGCTTTATGCGAACGGTATGAAACTTTTTCGATTTACAGATTACTTGGTCAGTCTGTAAGTGAGCAAATGTATGAAATGAATTATATTATGAAACAGATGAATCACTGACACACATTGGACTTACTGAGCCAGTGAGCTAAATGAGTGATAGATACATATCTCGTGAGCTGAATCATCTTTTCGTTCAAGTGACACATTTTGCACACCCCTACTCAACGTCATTACCGGAAAAGCAATTGTGGCAAGCTGCCGGGATAAAAAGTTCATTGTGAGGGCCTTCCGTGTTGTGTTTGCGATGCTTTGCGTGTGACCCTTGTAACACCTTTACGTAGGTAGACTTAGGCGCTGAGGGTTTTTAATGTGTGTGTTTTCCTCACCCGAGCTACACCCGTTGGTCATTTACTTGCATTTGTGCCTACTTTGAATATTCGGATTAGTCGCAGTATTTTCTTTGGAAATAGGTAAGTACAGAAAAAATAACATACACACCAATTGAGAACCTCCTCCTTTTTTGAAGTTGGTTGAAAAGCAGATTGTTGGTATGGAAAGAAAGGGAAAACGAACTACTGCGAGTAATCCGAATATTCGAAACTTGTGCTAACAAAATATTCAATAGATGAAGAAGTATATTGAAAATTTAACGAATTAAGAGATATTTTGGCGGATTTTAAATAAATTCAAGAAAGGAAATGGTTCTTTTAAAATTCGACCAGTTCTTTTGTAGGCATACTTTTTTCGATAGATTTGCCACGAAAGCATCTGCAAAAATGACAACTCGATGAGAATTGAGTTGTTACAGCGTCACGCTTCTGGAAAAAGGAAAGAACGAAGAAAGAGAGACGGACTGAAAGAGAGAAAGAGATAAAACATTTATTCGGGGACGTACCTGAACATCGAAAATTAATATTATCTTTATGTTAAAAGTCGACGGTCAAAATATCGCAAGTAGATTAGGTTAGATTAGGTTCGGTCTAAGGACCTCAGGCCACGGACACGGGGACGCCCGTGCCTCGCATTGCTGGGAAAGGGGGACCAGGAATGGCTCCCCCAGAAGATTAATCCAGAAACGGATAACCGCCCCCTGGCGATGTAGCGGGTTATACCGTTGTACCGCTGCGTCGCCGGCAAGGCTAATTAGCCCCCCCCCCCCATTAATCACTGACACTAATTACAGCGCTAACCTTAGATTGTTTTTCATTTGTATCTCCTGGTTTTTAGTTTACAGACCCTTTGCCACACTTCTCATCACTGAATCTCATCAAAACCTTACGCTAAAAGCGCCCATTGACATAAATAGCAATCGACCAAACTTGGTAGGTACCAGTACAATATAATTAGGCCCCCAATCAAACTTTAATACTTTAATTACAGCGCTAACCCTCCCGTCGCGGTGATGCATCTGTTTACCGCGACACTTACCATATTTACATTACAGCTTAGCCGGGAATTATGGTAAGTAATGTAAGACGGGCGCCGCGCGTTAACTCAACGTTATGCATATTTAAAAATTCATGTATGCTGTACAAACGATGCAGTAGCGTAGAGTAATAAATGTTTTCTATAAAATGGAATCAAACGGTTCATGTTTTTTTCATTTTCACGTTTCATTTTGCATCTTTCATTCAAAGTGACACATCTGAACACAAAATTAAATGAAATCAAACATGGAATGAAGAAAAATTAAGCAATCACTTAGGTGAATTGTTTGATATTACCATATGTACCTTTAGACAACCTGTACAGTGTGAGAAGCGTGAGTTAGGTAAGCTGTCCTCTATACCTATCTCGTGGTGTTTAGTTTACAGACACTTTTCCACACTTCTCATCACTGAATCTCATCAAAACCTTACGCTAAAAGCACCATTTGACATAAATAGCAATCAACCAAACTTGGTACTAGTACGGTCTAATTAGGCCCCCAGTCAAACTCTGACACTTTAATTACAGCACTAAACGTCCCGTCGCGATGATACATTTGTTTACCGCGACACTTACCATATTTACATTACAGCTTAGCCGGGAATTATGGTAAGTAATGTAAGACGGGTGCCGCGCGTAAACTCAAAGTCATGCATATTCTTAAATTCATGTATGCTGTACAACTGATGCAGTAGCATAAAGTAAATATTTTTTTTTAAAGGAATCAAACGGTTTTATTTATTTTCACGTTTCATTTTGCATATTTCATTAAAAGTGACACGTCTGAACACAAAGTGAAATTAAAATGACCATGGAATGAAAGTAAAATGAAGCAATCACTCTGGTAAACGTGCGTTCGAGTTAAGAGCGTTTAAATACTTGCTGAGCTGGCAACGTTGCATTTTTGTTAGTTTTCTCGAATATTCCATACATTACTATAGAACTGTTCCTAATATATAAGTTAATGTGTCTACTGTAATAATTATGCGTGATAGACTTTTATTTTCTTTAAAAACTGTTAATAAACATTTGTTCGTTTTTAAAGAATATAAAAGTCTACGAATAAATTTTCATTCAATTTTTATGGAATAATCGAGAAAAACTAGCAATAATGCAACGATACCAGCTCAGTAGGTATAAACGCTCCTAATAGTTTGTTGTATCTTTAGATATTGCTACCTTGAAAATCTCTATGTTATACTTGTTTTCTCTGTACTGTTTACTGTAGTGTGCAATAAGAGTTATTGTATGTATTGTATTATATATATAGTTATCTATAATCTCGTCTATAATCTAATCAGGCCCCCAATCCAACTCTGACACTTTAATTACAGCGCTAACCGTCCCGGCACGGTGACGCATCTTCTTACCGCCGCACTTAGGTAGCATATTTATTAAAGTTCCCAGTTGGGCTCGCTGTGAGCGTCCCAGCAGTGGGACGTATATGGGCTGGGATGATGATGATGATGATTACCATATTTACATTACAGCTTAGCCGGGGATTATGGTAATGTAAGACGGATACCACGCGTTACCTCAATAGGTATTATGCATATTTTTGAAGTAATGTACATATACGCAAGACATGTATAGGTATAGAGCAAGGCTTGCTGTGTGGTAATGATCTGTGATAGACGTTTAACGCGATTATTCAAAGAAAGAATCG
The DNA here is from genome assembly GCF_025370935.1 of Choristoneura fumiferana. Taxonomy (NCBI): domain Eukaryota; kingdom Metazoa; phylum Arthropoda; class Insecta; order Lepidoptera; family Tortricidae; genus Choristoneura; species Choristoneura fumiferana. The sequence goes on from NC_133493.1 coordinate 10,018,522, forward strand.
TAAGTAAAGTTATATGTTTATAATCGTGCCAATATCTATACGTTCACTTGGTGAGATATAGTCATAAAGCCCACCTTCCATTACACCTCGACCCCTTACTACCTCTGTAATAAATTCTTCGCTTGTTCCCTCACATTCTCTATATTTAGCCCCCATCCTCAAAGGAAACTCCTAACTCTATAATTTATATGAGAATTACCGTCGTTATGGGAAGTAAGGACCATTTGAGTAGTGAACAAGGGAACCTTCAAATATAACTGGTCAGATGCGAGAGCGAGACGGACTCGTGCATTGAAGTTTCCATAATATTTGTTGGTATTTAAATATGAATAATCCTCTCCTAAACTAAATGTAAGCAACGTGGGGTCATTTTAGATGGTTTATTAACATTAGACAACAAAATTCTGATTATCAGGTTTTTTTTCAGAAATTGTAAGTTCTAGAACAACTGGAAGTATTTACCCTATACATTTTTCGGTTAAGGCAATTTGTATGGAAACACTTTTTTTAATGACTGTATCCTTTAATTATGCTGACTTAGCAGTTTGGTTTTTTCACAGCTTCAAGGATTCACAGACCTGAGTATGGTTTTAATTTCAACTCGATATCTCCATGCACCCGTCCGAATAAATGCACGAAATAAAAGGTGCGGTCACATGCACAGTAGCTCGTCGCTCGTTTGCAGTGATAAATCTGGTCACGTGACCCCATTTTGAATGTGATTTTGAATTTCCGCAACTCAAAAAAGTGGTAGCGTCAAGTCGCCGCGTCGAGCAGCAGCGTCAAGATGGCTACTTGTAGGAATGATATTGGTCTTGGAATCTGATTTCTTAATTTCATTTAGTAGCAGTCGTGGCAGTGGTACTAAAATAACAGTGTTTCTGCCAAAATTAAAGAGGTTTTTATTTCCAGCGATAAAGCTCAACATTTTCAGCTTTATCGCTGTATGACACGTGACCAGATTTGACGCTGAAAACGAGCGTCGAGCGACTTGCATGTGGCCGCACCTTAAGGGTCTTGACAGGGCGGACGGACGGACAACAAAGTGGTCCTACAAGGGTTCCGTTTTTCCTTTTGAGGTACGGAACCCTAAAAACTATCACTGAGAGATTAAAAGAAAAAAAAAATCTCAATTGTGCGTTTACATTCAAAGCCCAATTTTATGAGCAAGATTTCAAATATCTACAGACTTATCTACTTGAATTGTTTAATCTTTCAGATTTGCTCTTTATAGACACTTTTTAGCCGACAAAATATTAAACACGTTTCTTATTAATCCCACTGATATTATAAATGTAAAAGTTTGTAAGTCTCTTTGTTGGTTTGTTACCTTTTCACGTCTAAGCCGCTCGACTGATTAGGATGAAATTCAGTAAATACCTAGATAGATACAGACAGATAATTTGAGTTGAAAATACAAACTGAAATATAGATGCACAGAAAAACCAGAAAAAAAAACCATCACTGGGAATCGAACCCAGGTCCTCGGTATTCCTTACCGCGTGCTATACCGCTACACCACTGATGGTCAACGGTACCGACACGAATTTCCCCTATGCACCTCATATCTCAGCTTGTTTGTTTCTTATTTAGCCACTTAAACAGATAATTTGAGTTCCAAGGAAGCAAATAAGATAGTTGTTATCCCGAAAAATTTCATAGTTCCCGCGGGATAGCGATAAAAGCATTTACCTGGACGGAGTCGCGGGCATTAGCAAGTAAACAAATAAATTATCAAACAGGGTAAGCTAAATAAAAGCTTGTAAAAACAAGCGCTAAAGTACACGAAACATCGCATGACGCCTCTGTCTGGTTTTGCCGGGGTCAGCGAACTATGCGACAGTTTTTTTTATAATTACTGTCATGTTATAATGGATTAAACGTTAGGGGTGTGCCAGCTATATCACACTAGCTTGCGTCCACAGCTTCACCCCTCTGCTTATCTTCCAACCCTGCGGATATTTCGCTACTCCTTATTTTTGGAACTACAACAATAAGTCGCACCTTTAAAATTTAACTGAAACAATTCGAAATACTTATTCATAGTTCCAAAATAAACTAAATAAAACACAAAATGGTTGAATTTTACAATGAGAAAATTTAGAATTATTTCAGTTTAATTTTAAAGGTGCGAAGTGTCTAAGAAACAATTGAACATTCAGTGGCTTTATTTTCTAACGCACTCGAAAGCTCGATCGATTTCATCACTTCTTTCTGTCACATGATGATGATGATGATGATGATGAAGGGAATGACGGTAGAAAGAGATAGTGAACGCGATCATGAGCGCTCAGGCGGTCACAGGTCTAAATTTAGGATGAATGTTGAGGAGCCAATCACTATGACTGTGTATCTTTATGTTTTAAGATATGCAATTTTCGATTGTATTTTTACTTCATTTAAATTACTTTTCCTTTATAAATAAAAATAAATAAAATAAAATAAAATAGCCTTTATTGCTGTTTCTTTCCTTACAATTAATACATGCCTACTTACTATAAAAACTAAATTGATTTAATTAATTCTATTTGTATTTGAATGATCGGCAACTGGATGTTTGTGTGGAACAGCTTGTCTGTCGACAAAGGCCTCCTCTAAAGATTTCCACGTATTCCTGTCTCTTTCTAAACGGGTCCATACCGGACCAGCTATTTTCTTGAAGTCATTTTCCCACCTTTTGGTTTGTCTGCCTCTATTTCTTTTGCTATCTCTTGGATACCATTATGTTACTAACTTAGTCCATTTCTCTTTGCTTTCTCTTAACATATGTCCCGTCCAATTATGTACATTTTTAAATTTTGTTTTCTGTTTAATTTCTTGTAATTTCACCCTATCTCGTCCTATTATACCTAAAATACTCCTTTCTATTTTTTAAAATTTTTAATTGTAAGTACCATTTTGTCGGCATAGTTTACCTATATATCCGTGCAAAATTACAGCTTTCTAGCACTGAAAGTCCCTGAGCAAAACCGCGGACGGACAGACAGACAGACAGACATGGCGAAACTATAAGGGTTCCGTTTTTGCCATTTTGGCTCCGGAACCCTAAAAATGGAACCGACTACAAAATCCTTGAAAATATTTTACTAGCACCTACTAGCTCGAAGTCGGTGACTCAGCACGACCCAGCAGGATGGATTCAAGCCCATAGTAGGTGAGGTAGACGACTATTGTTCCATTCCTGCTGGCTCGTGCTGAGGCACCGACTTCGAGCTAGTAGGTACCTAGTGCTAGTAAAATATTTTCAAGGATTTTGTAGTCGGTTCCTTTTTTTGTTATTTTTTATTTTTTTGGAGTCGGTTTTACTTTTTGTTTTGTTTATGTATTGACGACCGGATGGCCAAGTGGTAAGAGAACCTGACTACGAAGCTTGAGGTCCCGGGTTCGATTCCGATGGCCGGGACAGATATTTGTAGGTATGAATAATACGAATGTTTGTTCTCGGGTCTTGGATGTTTATTATGTATTTATCTATATAAGTATGTTTATCCGTTGCCTAGGATCCATAGTACATACAAGCTTTGCTTAGTTTGGGACTAGGTCATTTAGTGTCTTGTGTCTTATAATAGGGATGGATAATGTGACCGTTATTTCCTTTTGGGATACGAAACACTCTTATATTTCAACAACCCTATGTTAAATTCCGCGTAAAACAATATGTTGTTAAAGACGTGAAAAATATAGTTGCTCACCGCCACATTCGTTCTAAATCCTACCTTCTCCTAAATAACATAAGAATCATTACTCTAGCAATTTCCACGTTCGCCAGGGATATCGTAAATGTCAAGAACGTCACGGCTCAGCCAGTTACTCGAAATTATTATCGTAATAACATATTCCTTACGGCCACATATTATGGAGAATAAAGGGAATTTATACGGTTTGTTTAATTGTTTACCATTCAAATGTATGTAAAAGGTATGGAGAAATTTACATCAGGCTAAACCGATAGAATAAGTCTCTTTTTGGGGGCGTTCAGGTAAAAAAATCTGCATGATTTCGAACAGGGGATCAGAAATGAGGAGATACGTAGAAGAAGGAGGGTCACCGACATAGCCAAGTGAATTAGCTCGTTGAAAGTGGCAATGGACAGGCCATGTCCATTAGCATAGAGAACCGATGGCCGTTGGAGCCGATATGTTCTCGAATGGAGACCGCAAGTCGGCAAGCGCAGCGTAGGACGTCCACTAACGAGATGGACGGATGACCTGGTTAAAGCCGCGGTTTGCGGTGGATGCAGGCCGCTTTCAACCGAAGCAACTGGAGGTGGGAGAAGCCAATGTCCAACAGTGGACGTTCCACGAGTGATGGTGATGATCATAATGATGAAAGGGAATCTTGTCCTGCCTCTGTGTGCACAGCTTACATTAATTTTAGTATCGGAAAAAGAGTAGTATAAAATAGTCCATGTTGGGACAACGTTTGGCCAACAATGACAAGGGGACCTGTTCCGTACAGCTACGTGTGTATTTAATTTAAGGGCATAGAAAATTTTAAGATTTCCAAGGGATAGCGAATAAATAAAATGCGCAGACGGAGTCCCTAGCAACAGCAAGTTTTCAATAAATATGCACAGTCATGATAATGACGTGTTTGTTGTTAGTGCCATATTATCATTATCACGAATTGGCGTGTTGCCATGTTGTAGACCGGGAGATGGTGACACAAAATATTAGGTCATTTGTACCAGTATGGCGGTTCTTCAGGGGTCTAATTACGGAATGACAAAAAAGAAAATGATGGTCATAACGCTGGTAGTTTGTTTTAGTTAAAATTACGAAAAGTACTTAAACCAATCAATTCCAACATCTATTGTTTAATTGTTATCTTCAAGTAGGGCTGTGAAACAATTACGCAGGTGTGTCGGTAGGCCCAAAGTATACTGTGAACAAACAATCTTGATAGTTTTGATATTGTTTGTGGTTATTACACTACACGCACGCGTTTCTAAAATAATAATTATACGAGTATACTCCGTCAAAATCACTTTGTATAATTTAATGTTATTAGTAGCCATAAGAATATGAACTATGTATTTTTTTGTCCTTTTTGCATTAAGACGGCTTAAAAAACTTTCATTTCAAAGATCAAAGAAGGGTTGAGCAACTCAAGTACAAGTGCCACACTTCGGTCAGATTTATTATGTTTCGTTGTTATCTTTTCCTTTCATATTTAGCAACAAAAGAAGTTGTAAAATCCCATGTTAAGTGCATTTTTGTCATTTTAACTGAGACTAATTAAACCAGGCTGATTTTTGTGCAGCTAATCATCGTCGAGTAGCCACTCACGGAAATCACCTTGCCATACTTATCCGACGGTTACCAATGGCCGCCATACCGCCGCAAAGGAGTATTTTTTTTTGCAAAACGATTTGTATTACCAGCATATTTTTTTTATAACAGTTCTTTGTATGATTATAAATAGAAGTCTAATGCCATACCTATGTACAATATTTTCTCAAAATTCTAAGATATTATAATTATATGATAAATTTCAAGTATGGCGCCACTTTCTCCTTCGACTAGAAGTATGGCAAATATAAGAAGGGTCACATTGTATCATATCATTTCCAAAAATCCAAATGCCATACTGGTACAAATCGTCAAAAAAAGTGTTTTTTAGGCAGTCGTCTGCTCCATGGTTACAATCTGGAATATTTTTTTTAGGTAGAATTAAATCCAAACGAACAGAATACAATGGTTCGATGATGTAAAAAATTATTTTACGTATTTTATGTCGTCGTGTCGAATAAATTAAGTTTTTCAAGTATTTTTCCCCCTTAGAAGTATGAGAAATATAATAACGATCACATTTATCAAATACTTTCCAAAATCCAAATCAATACTAGTACAAATCGTTTTGGAAAAAAAAACGACTAACGGAAAATACAAGCATTTTTGTGGAACAAATCGTTCGACACTCGTTATTTATCCGACACGTTCGATTAACGCCCACCCGATTGGGCCGCCGGTACCACCGCTATTTTCTTTTTTGTCATTGCGTAATTAGACCCCTGAAGAACCGCCATCGTACAAATGACCTAATATTTTGTGTCACCATCTCCGGGTCTATTAACGATAATAGCTTCAATGTCTCTATCAGGATTTATAATCAAAACATATCGTTTTTCTCTTTGGTTTCGGCTTTACGTTTTTTATCGTCATCCGCTTGGAGTTAAGCTGAGTCATGCGATAGCGCCTATTAGATATAAAATAACTACTCATTAATTAGTGAAGACTTGTTTGAACAAGATCCTGAAAAAAAATGTATGATAGTAACTAGTTTGACCAAAGTTCTTGCGGCTTGTCTTTCTCTTCGTTTTAATAATCGTACTGTTTATCCGAGCGAATTTCAAATATTTTCGAGTGGGCACCGTAAAAAATATCGTCTATTTCTGACGAATCCATTCCGTTATTATCGGAATTTTTTACCCTCGACGCAAAAAGAGGGGTGTTATAAGTTTGACCGCTATGTGTGTCTGTTGTGTCTGTCTGTGGCACCGTAGCTCTTAAACGGGTGGACCGATTTGAGCGGTTTTTTTTAATTGAAAGCTGGTTTTCTAGCAATGGTTCGTAGATATGTTTTATTAAAATCGGTTCCGCCGTTTTTGGGATATTGAACTTTGAAGTGACAAAGTCAACTTTTTGTTGGTTAGGTTATATTAATAAAGGCGGGGCGATATATTGCTGGTTACATTCATACTAATATTATAAATGTGAAACTGTGTGTGTTTGTATGTTTGTCCACCTTTCACGTCGAAACGGAGCGACGGATGGACGTGATTTTTGGCATAGAAGTAGTTTATGGGCCAGAGAGTGACATAGGCTACTTTTTATCCCGGAAAAATGCACAGTTCCCGAGGGAACAGCACGATATAACCTAATTCCACGCGGACGAAGTCGCGGGCAAAAGCTAAGTTATATATACGTTTATCTTACAAAACCATTTTTTAACTCACGAAAACAAAAGCTCTGTTCGTATTACAATGCCATTATTGTCTAATTTTGACAAAATCACGCGTCTTCGTGGATGGCACTAGGTAGGTATACTGACTTTTCGCAACGTAACCGTTTAACGTCACCGACGCCCATAAACATCTGCAACACCAGGAGTATTGCAGATGCGTTACCAACTTAAAGGCCCAAGATGGGATACCTCAAGTGCCAGTCATTTCACCGGCTGTCTTACTCTCCACGCCGAAACACAACAGTGCAAGCACTGCTGCTTCAAGGCAGGATTAGCAAGCAAGATAGTTTAAAAACCAAAAGAAAGAAAAGAGGGAAGGGAGGGGAGGAAGGAAGAAGAAGAGGGGTTAAGAAACGGTTTACTATATTTCAGCGAATAACGTTTGGCAACCTGTTTCATTTCGCAACTTTTCATTTCGCAAACTCTAAAACTGTAAATCATCATCATCATCATCCCAGCCTATATACGTCCCACTGCTGGGCACAGGCCTCCTCTCAGAACAAGAGGGCTGGAAAACTGTAAATATTTAGGATTTATTTCCGGGCCATCTTGTATACCACGCGCCATATAAACCTGCCTAAAAGTTCATTACTTAATACTCAGTTTTGACGCATTTTTGAGATACATTTTTATGCGACGTCTTTACGTTACTACGCTTAACGGTTCAAATTCAAATTCAAATCATTTATTCAGTAAATAGGCCGCAATGGGCACTTTAAAACATCACTTTTTAAACTACCAGTAACGGTATTGTGCCTATTCAATTATTGGAATTATACCTTTATAGTTTTTGTGGTACTAGTCTTGGCAATGAACTTTTAGGCAAATTTAAGCGACGGAAGGTATAAAACCCAATAGTTTAGGTTAGGTTAGTTTTAATAAAATCCTGAAATATACAATTTCAGAAATATTAAACAGTTGGGAAATGAAAGTTGCGAAATGAAACTGGTTGCCAAACGTTATTCGCCGAAACATTAGTAAACCGTTTCTTGCAGTGTAGAGAATTTGCTGTCCACTAATGCATACATACGTTGTTTAAACTAGTTTAAAGTATATCGTAAAGTAGCGCTATATCGTTCAAATAAAGCACAACAAAAGAAAGTAATCTAATCTAATTTATCAACTTTCCTGTCCAAGAAGTTATGTATGATTTATAAAAATGTTGTAGGATAACCTCAATGGTCTTATGTATCTCGTTTTATGGAGGACGTGGTTCTATGCTGAAATTTAAGCAGCACAGACTTGCAGAAAAAATCCTTACCTAACATAAAGGATCACCATAGGGACTAAAGTATTTTAAGAGAACAGTCTTTGAAATCATGGAAACCTCACAGTAATAAATGAAAGTATCCGTGACTATTCATGGCTATACTCATAGACAGGATTATAATATGCAATTGCATATTTGCATATGCATTTTCACATTTAGGTGGTTTTCATCGTTCTAAACTACGTACGTACGTTCTAAACATCGTTCTAAACGTACCTAAAATCTTGTGATGATGCGTATTGGAGGGGTGGGTTCGTGATTGAAAAGAACGAAAAAAAGAACGCCGATGAATAAGAGTAGGATTTATTTTCACACTGTCACTTTACTTTACACAACACTTGAAAACAGGGTACCCGGTTTTTGTACCCTTAGTGGAACTTTTCGGTTACAAAATACGTCTCGATCGCGTTTGCGTTAAAATCTCAATTTGTATGGAAACACGAAGAGCGCCTCTAGCGAAACGTTTGCGATGTTCGTGTTTCCATACAAATTAAGATTTTAACGCGAACGCAATCGAGACTTATTTTGTAACCCAAAACTTACACTAAGGACACTGCTTATGACATGGTATCTACGTGTTTGACCTGCAGGCCTACTCCGAAACTCGAAACTCGAAGTTCGTGTCGTGCCGTCCCTCTGACACTTATACTATTTAATACGAGAGCGAGAGGGGCCGCACGACACGAACTTCGAGTTTCGAGTTTCGGAGTAGCCCTGCTGAGTACTCTCTCGTATTGTCCCCAGAGCGGTCGGAGGCGCTGAGCAGCCGGCTGTCAAAGTCCGCGAGCGAGCTGTCATGCGCGTCTCCTGCGCCGCGCTCGCCGCCGCCGCGCGCGCGCTCCGCGCATCACCACGCGCCGCTCTCCGTCGTACATCGGACGCAGCACTTCTTTACCAACCTCAAAGTAAGTGGGTAGTTTAGTGCGTTGTTCACACGGCGAGTGGGGGCTAAGTGACAGCTGTTCAACTTTTTTACCGACACTAATCTGTCCGCGACATTTTTCAAACAATTGCATTTGTAAGTACATGTTTTTTCTGTAAGGTGATATGAATATGCCATCTTCGCAACCTATTAAACCGTGAAATATCTTGTTGGATGTACGATTTTTTGGTAACTCAGAGACAATTTTGGTAACGCAGGAGAGTGTCGCTAAAATAGTGACAGCTGTCAAACACAGCGAGCTGTCATGCTCCGGCGTACGCTGGACGCAGCACTTCTTTACCAACCTCAAAGTAAGTGGGTAAGGTTTTTTTTTGTTTGAGACTAGTTACGGTAGACACGGCGAGTGGGGGCTGTGGCGGGATGTCAAAAAGACAAGTGCAGATGAGGCTTAAGGGGTATCTAATTGGTTCAGTAACAGCCTATTCACTCTACTCGTAGCCTTGAAAACCCTGGTTTGAAGTCTGTCTGGAATTTGATACGTGGAGGGAACGACGAGTGGGGGTTGAGTGATAGATGTCAAAGTCAGCGCGTGCTCAGCTTATTAATTTTATCCCAATTTGTTAGTACTACGAGTATTCTGCTTCTTAAGGCAAAAGCCGGTATTTAAAAAAAAATATTGGTGTCGTCATTAGAGAGCGGATTTGAAGTTTAATATGGATAAGACTAATACTAGTAACTATTTATTTTTTCATACCAACTGTACAAAGGTCATATATCGAAACAAATGATTTATGATTTGTTTAATTATTTATTTTTCTTTACAAATAGCTTGTTGCAAGAATAACATTAATTGAATTTAATTATCTATAAGATTGCATTGCGGTAAGTAAGTTAGTAAGTAATATGATAACTGTAAGACCAATAAACAACATGACACAAACACTCGAAGGTTGACTGGCAGAATCCCTTCAGGGATAAGTCCGCCTTTGTACTTAACACTTTTTGTAACCATTTTGTATTTCCTTTTTGTACAATAGAGAGTATAAGAGTATAAACAAACAAACAAACAACATGATATCTAATAAATAAATCTATATCTATCTAAACAATCGCACTAGTCATATCCATATTAAACTTGTAATCGCTACTTCAAATCCGCTTTCTATAGTCCTCATCTCGTCAACATATGCGTCGTCATATGCGTTCTACTGCAGAACACAGGCCTGGTTTCAGAATGAGAAAGCTTGGACCATAGTGTCCACGTAGCTGTAGGTTTACAGTGCAAATAAGGAACTTCACATACACCATTAGCATTTTACGGTTGTGTGTGACTTTTGTTAATTTAATGGTAATTTTCAAATCGACGTGTCTCCGACTCAATCCCGTATAAGAAATTTTCAGAAATTCAAATCGCCATTTTAGATACACATCCTAAAGCAGATGTTCCAATTTCATAAAATTTCAAATACCTACGTGGTTGAGGCAGAGATTTGTCGAAATTTTGAATAAAATATAATATTTTTTTACGATACAGGAATTAAGCAGGAAAGAAGGTTCACGTGATGGGATGTATTCACCGCCAACCATGAAAAGAGCTAGTCATTTACAGATAAATAATACTCTTTTCTTGACTGCCTTGATATCAATTTTACTAGAATTGGCATAGTACTTTATTATCACGAATAGCATCATGGCCAGGACCCACAGGGACTAGAAAACGAGGCAGACCGATAACGAGATGGGAAGACGACATCACCCAAGCAGCAGGCATACATTGGACTGACTGGTCGTCACTGGAGGAGGCCTTTACCATCACAGGAGGGGTTCTAGCAGGAACGTCATTTTTACTTTGAATTTGAAAACGTATAATAATAATTTAATTAAGTGTAAACGTATAAAAATATTTATTGTTAATTAAATACTAAGAATTATTTTAATTTTTATTGATTTTCTTTTTGGCATTATATTAAAAATTAATGCATTAAAATTAATTTTAAGAATTGAAATATTATTATGTTATGCTAATACTTTGTTGTTAACTGCCAGAAATTAAAAACCTTTTTTATATATTTATTCATTTATTACTTATTATTACACTCGGGACTTAAATGCTTCGTCTTCGCTATCTACAAAATCTACAAAATCTGTAAATAATCTAAATCATTTCAAATTCACTTTAGCTACGAGTATCATGAAGTTTTGATAACAATATCAAAATATGGCATGTAGATAAAAAACATACATGATAACAATTACGCAGTTGTCATTGAAGTGTTTTTATTACCTACCAAATAAAATATAAATAGAGACTTTACTGACTAGCTTGCATTCATAATTTCATCTTGCATCCAGTTCGCAGTCATGTCGTTCAAAGACCAAGTTATTTTGGTGACGGGTGCCAGTGCTGGTATAGGAAAAGCTATCGCTATACATTTTTCTAAAGAAAACGCAAAACTTGTTCTCGTTGGACGAAGCAAGCCAGCATTAGATGAAGTCAAAGCCATTTGCTCCAAGAACAGTGGTCATGAGGCTTTGATCATTCAAGCCGATGTCAGTAAAGATGCAGATATAGAAAATATAGTCAAAAAAGTGACTCAGGTACATGGTGCATTGAATATTCTAGTGAACAATGCTGGGATGTTCATATCAGATGATATTTTCTCCACAACGATTGCTAATTTGGACGCCCATATCAACACCAACTTGCGATCTGTCTTCAACCTCACGATACTCTTCATGCCTCTGCTCATCAAATCACAAGGTAACATATCTTATATTATACACTAAGTATCCTCATTCATTATCATCTCTTGTACAAATACGTCCCACCTACTGGGTTGGGCTGTGCATAGTTTTCTCGCGAACCTGGGCAAAATCCAAAAAACTTACACAGGGTGGGAACTCAAGCTCTAGCACGAAGCTTTGCTTGAGAAACTACAGGACCAGCATCTAGGTCACCAAGGCTTTTATATTCCTTTTTAGTCGTCTTTGTTACTTAATTTATGCATAAGAAAACTTGTAAGAGCAAATTATTATATATTTATAGAAGAGTCATTTAAAGAAGTAGAGAAAGAAGAGCACCAGCATCCACATTATCCAGCATTAACAGAGTTGACTAATAATTGTGCTGAAAAACAAGGATTATGCTATAAATATATTTAACCGTTTGACCGTTTATGCATAAACTATATGTTTTAAACTTGATAAGGAATGTTTTTTAATAGATAATCGACCAAGCTTGACTAAACATGTCTGAAAATAATTATTAAAACATACTTATCAAAGTAAATAGGTACACGTATGTTTCAAAGCAATCCGTGGGTCTTTGTCAAGGTTAGTCCGAATGGGAAGCCAACGCAAACCGCGCACCAATGCTCTCACAGATCTCCGGATGTCGGCGGTGAACTACCCTCATTTTCATCACAGCTATTAGTATAACAATGGTTGAACATTGTTCTAACTCAACACTTTCAAACCTCCCTTCACACTACAACTCGCGCAGAATGCAACACCCTTGTAAATGCTTTTCATGATTTTCAAAAAGTCAAAGTCAAAATGTCTTTATTCAATTTAGGCAATAACAAGCACTTATGAATGTCAAATAAAATCTACCACCGGTTCGGAAAAACCTCTGTTGAGAAGAATCCGGCAAGAAACTCAACGAGGTATATATATTATTTTAAACAAATTTACAATAATATCAAATGATATGTATACATCACAAGTATTTAACACAACTCTATTTTTAACACGGTAGGTTCGCTATTTGAAGGTATCGCCAATTGATGCGGATCGTAATTATTTCCAAATATTGTAATTATATCCAAAGTGCTTAAAATGTGTTTCCATTCATAATAATATGACCTTCAAAACCGTGACTATATTTTTAGATAAAAACTCCGTTGGGAAGCATGTACAGGAGTACTCCGTTAAGTTAAACCAATCATTTGGTGAAAGTTCCCGGATTCAATTTAAAACACTTTGTACTTATTATACCGTGTTTGCAGGTAACATCATCAACATAACAGGCGCAGAGGCAGTGAAATATTGCCAAGGCCTACTATCGGAGAGTCTGTCCAAAGTAGCGGTTAACCACTTTACGAAGTATGCAGCCTACGAACTAGGTCCCAAAAAGGTGCGGGTGAACTCCGTAGCCCTTGGATACGTCAAAGACACAAAGATTATGGAAAGAGCGGACGTGGATATTGACGAATTTGCGAAGTATTTTTTACCAAAGGTACCTTTGGGAGAGCCTATAAAACCAGAAGAAGTAGCAATGACCGTAGCTTTTATAGCTAGCGATGCCGCAAAACACATCACGGGGCAAATCATTCTAGTGGACGGAGGCTTTACCAGCCATTAATGGTAGATTGTACAACAAGTGTATAAAACGCAACATGACTCGAGATGTTTATTTCCAGCAATAGCAGATAAGGATGAATAATAAATCGAGGGCATAATGAGTCTTATGACTAACCTTACAGTCTTCTTTTTTTCTTCGATTGCGTGGATGTTATTGCTAATAAATTTTTAAAACTTACAAGTTTTTCTTTTTTATGCACTTTAATTTTCATTATAAGTGATTTCATTACCAATTATCTGGATAGGTTGCTTTTCGTACGTTTACCCTACTCGTATTAAAGTTTTATGAATAATTAAATAACTGACCATAAAAAAAAGAAACGGAACTCTATAAAAACTGGTTTGATCGAAAACAAAGATTTTACTTTATACACCAGAACATAAAAAGTTAAATTATGCAGCCTACACCCAGCATAAATACAACTTTACGACCATGACAAGTAGCCTGGTCATTCTACAGTTTTTTTTTAAATAATTCGATATAAGGCTAATTCTTTTGTATACGGCTTTTACGTGTAATTTTAAGAACCTGTATTTTCGAATCCACCAAAATTTGGTTCCGGAAAATGGTAAAAAAAAAATTACCCTAAAATAAGTCATTTTTTTTTAGCAAAAATGTTATCATATCAGTAAATTTACTGTCAAAATATGTTTGAATAATTCAGTTTTTAGACTCGCAAACTAAATCCACCAATACGAGTATATCTAATAGGAACTTAAAAAAAGCACTATAATGATTATTTCGTAATACGTCTAATTTTATTAAAAAAAAATAAGATTATTTATTATTAAGGTTATATAACTATTATTATCAAGAAATTAGATTTTTTAAATGATTATAATTTAAAATCCAACAATAGATACTCGTATGATTGGAAATTACGTAGATATTTTTAACCCCCGACGCAAAAAGAGGGGTGTTATAAGTTTGACCGCTATGTGTGTATGTGTGTGTGTCTGTCTGTCTGGCTGTTTGTGGCATCGTAGCTCTTAAACGGGTGGACCGATATGTATGCGGTTTTTTTTATTTTAAACCAGGTTTTCTAGCGATGGTTCTTAGACATGTTTTATCAAAATCGGTTCAGCCGTTTCAAGATCATCAGCTTTTTTGTTCGCTGCGGTAGGAATCTTAGGCACATAATGGGTATTTACTTTACTTTCAAACATATTTGAGACCTAAAATTTGAAACACCCATGTATGCTATATAACTATGCAAGATTATGGAATTCTCGGCCATATGGGATTTCCAGAGTTCTACTAGGTACACTCTTGATAAAACTATAGCAGATATATCGTGTTTGGATTCGTTTTAATCAGTATTTTATTCTACATACAATGCAATGGTGGCAACAGGATGAGTTGATGCTGCAGGCAGGATATCCAGAACACCAGTATACTCTTGAAAAAATAATAGCAGATATGTCGTGTTTGATTCCTTTTGATCAGTACCTATTTGATTCTACATACAATGCAATGGTGACAACACGATGAGCTGATGCTGCAGCCAGGATATCCAACACACTAGTATACTTAAAAAAAATATAACAAAGTTTAAAAAACATGAAAAAAAAAAGAACTTATATTGAAAATTTCAATAAACCCCCGACACAAAAAAATGCCAGCAAAAATTAGCTAAAGTTAATTCAGCATAAGTATCTACTAATATTTTTTTTATCTAAGCGTCGTCGGTGTCGGGGGACCGCTAAGGTTAATACTTTAAAAAATACAACATATGTAGGTAAGTACTTTAGTTTTCTGTTAACATTAGCCAGCGGTCCCCGACACCGACGACGCTTAAGCGTGTCACACACTACGCAGATACGATAATATACAAGACGATACATTCAGTCTAAATCCTTCAAACTGAGAAGACTTGTTTTTTGGTGCGGATTGTTTATAAAGGCTGTTTTCGTGTTTATCTCTTCTAGATTTACTGGCGTGCAGCGGGGCTCTCACATCAACCTGTATCTATCTGCAGATAAAATATTATACCATATTTATATCGGCAGATATTATACACAGATCAATTTATATACGCAGATAATATCTTTACCATCTTTCAATATATGTCGGTGCCCACAAATACGTCACGATAAAATATAAGTTATCTGCGCTGTGTGTGTTAGCTCATTGAATTGTATTGGGAGCGATATTGACAGATATGCGTTCAGATACAGATATCTTATCGTATCTGCTTAGTGACACGTTTTAGATAAAAAAATATTACTAGGTACTTACTTAGGCTAATTTTGCGGGAAATCAGCATAGTCCCCGAGGGATAGTGATAAACGAGTTCTTCGCAGATGAAGCCACTGGCAACAGCTAGGTAATGCATTATTTTTCTCTTGTTACTTTTCAGTTCTCTTTTTTTGTTGAACCGATATAAGCAGCAAAAATAAGTACAAAAAGTCTCAAGCCACGTAAAAAGGCATACTCGTACCTGTCTAAACCTCACCTATACTGCTTACTTGCCTTTTATGCCACTATCGTAATTATTTTTTAAAATATGAAGCCGTTTTTTTACTTCCTTTAAAAAAATGGATTTTACATGTGTTACAAACAAATAAATAAAACTAGTGAATTATGAAGTAAATAGGCTTATAGCAATTTCGCCAGATTTTTACATAATTATTAAAAAATATTATTTATTATACTGTCGCGGTGATAAATATTTTGGTGGATTATTAAAGAATATATTTGCAAATTACCTGATCTAATTTTTAATGCAAAAATTGTATTTGAAAAAATGATGTCTAATTTTTTTTACTAAAACATAATAAGGTGTGATTATTAGGGCCTTCACTAACTAAACTACCCTAAAAGTTTGAGGTTGTATCAAAAATATGTACACGCTGTATACTATTTGTGATATTATTTAAAATTTATTTGTTTAGCACGACTTTATTCGTCAATTTGACTCGCACACTGCTTTTTTTTTAAATATTCCCTGTTTTGAACACTAATCATTTCAACAATAGTTATATTCGTAGTTATTACTCATGTAGTTACGGAAACAACAAAAGTAGATTCATTCCACTTAAATACTAACTCATAAAGCTATTAGGTACTTAGGGACCATGATTAGCATTTCAATTAGAATTATAACGAGCATATAAATACTTGACACTGGGAATTCAAACACAGTATTCGCCATGTCGTTTAAAGATCAGGTTATTTTAATCACTGGTTCTAGTTCTGGTATAGGCAAATCTATCGCCATACATTTTTCCAAAGAAAATGCGAAGCTAATTCTTGTTGGACGAAGCAAGCCAGCATTAGATGAGGTCAAAGCCATTTGTTCCAAGAACAGTGGTCATGAGGCTTTGGCGATACAGGCTGATGTAAGCAACGATGGTCAAGTTGAAGAGATAGTAGAGAAAGTGACGCTTGCTTATGGTGCGTTGCACGTATTGGTTAACAATGCTGGTGTGTTCATATCGGATGATATTTTCTCTGCGACAACGGCCAGCTTTGATGCTCACATCAACGTCAATTTGCGATCCGTTTTCAACCTCACAAGGCTCTTCGTGCCACTGCTCGTCAAATCAAAGGGTAATTAAATTATTATATATGCATGTAAACGAAATTTGTCAAGTTTGTCACTAGCAATTGGTGGTTTATTGCTCTTCATAGTACAGAGAAGATTGATTTCTATCGTAAAATTTAGTACAACTGTCAATCACTTATTTGTTCATGTTGCGTAAGAGCGCAACGAAATAATGCATTTTCGTTAGCACAATGTGGTTTAATTAGTAAATTTCTGTAATAGACCTCGTTTTTAGTAAATTTACGATTTGATGATTAACCATATAAAACGATAGACTAGAAAATAATCCGTAGTATTGGCATTAAACTGGCATTTATGTATAACACTTTCACGGACCGGACAGTCCGTCCAGAGACGTAAATAAAAACCCACGTGATACGGCACTACGTCTGTGGCCAGTGGTTTTTACTGTGACCTAAGTGCTGTTCCGTCCACAGCCGTGAACTTTTCATAGGGTTTATATGGAAACAGGTACCTCGTGCCGCTTTAGGCAAATCGCAAATATCTGTAGTGCCACAGCAAAAGCTTCAAGGTAACCCGAACCCTATTGCACTACACACATTAGGGACATGACGCCTGTTGTGATTGTGACACAGCACGTCTGTGGACGTTAGGAGGGTTTGTGTTAAAGGTAAATACATAGGTATATCTACATGCAATACCACGGCGGAACAACGGCTCGCAAAGCACATTGTGGTAGTCTGTCCATGGATAAATTTATTTTTGTATGATATTTTCTTGTGCCATATCAAAAAAAAACTTAAAAGATTCTGTGTCTGTGAACATGATAATCAATATTGTCAAGTCATCAATAGAGTCATTCTACTATACACATTGACTGTTATTTTCATTATGTGTGACCTCTATCAAACGTAATTGCCGTAATGATACCATCGCACGCAGGCACTTATGAACAACATTTATAATATTCTATGTTTACAGGCAATGTCATCAACATATCTGGCGTAGAAGCTGTAAAGTACTGGGAAGGCCTTCTAACCGACAGCCTTTCTAAAGTAGCAATCCAACATTTCACCAAATACGTAGCTTACGAGTTGGGTCCTAAGAAAGTTCGTTCAAACTCGCTTGCTCTGGGCTACGTCACGGGCACAAAGATCATAGAAAGAGCTAATTTGGATCCTGAAGAGTTCGGAAGAGGTTTTCTTCCAAGTGTACCTTTAGGAGAATTCATAAAACCAGAGGACGTCGCCAAAACTGTGGCGTTCATAGCCAGTGATGCTGCTAAGCACATCACTGGGCAAAACATTGTAATGGATGGTGGATTCAGTTGCTATTAAAATTGTCTTCTATGCTTGGTTGTTTTATTCGTAATTAAAATCTATATGACTACCAGTTTCCTCTTTTAGAATGAGTTAATTATAGTCTTAATAATCTTGGAGATAATTTAGATGACGAAGTGCTACCGCTTAACTCACAGTCTTAACAACTTCACTGTCACCATGCAAAACTTTTTCAAACTACTCGATCTTAACTCTTCATGTTAGAGTAGGTTTTTTCTGCATCTTAAATCTGGGGAATTGGACTACTTCCAGCTAAAAAAATTAGGGAAAACATTACTTCAAAAAATTTAAGTCCAAGTTAGACTTGGACTCCTTGGACATGAAAGTTGTTAAAAATAAAATAAATAAATATCACGGGACACCTTGACACATATTGACCTAGTCAACGGATAAACATACTTAAATAGATAGATACGTACCTAAATACATATTATTAAACGACTAAACACCCAAGACCGAGTTTTATTTTTAATAGAAGTATCTGCCCCGACCGGGGGTCGAATCCAGGCCCTCAAGCTTCGTAGTCAGGTTCTCTAACCACAGGGCTCGTAGGCGTCGTCATCGGTGTTAAGCATAGCATTTAATTCGATTGTAACTTCTGTAAATCCCTTTTAATTTTCTGTTCTGGTAATAATCAAGAGCTCTAAAGTTTGTACATTAATTATATTTATTACTTCTGAAGGGTTCGTCTGTAGCTTCGTAAAATTATGCTCCGGGTTAGTGTTGATTAACTTCATTTGCGTGACAATTAGGCTGTGTAGAGGTGTGTGTAGAGACTGGATTAGTTTTAGTTATGAATAGGTATTTGTTACGTTAGATTAATATATTAATACCTTCGCCCAGGTACTTGCTTATTGTATTATATAGTTACCTACTAAACGAAACCCTTATTCAATAAACCATTTGAGAAACATTGTACAACGAAATGAATATTACGCCAACTAAAACATTCTACTTACCGAAAGTTGGCATTTTGAAAAGTGACTTTATAACAAACAGACCAAACGTAGGTACAGTTGGTAACTATGAGGTTGGGAAATAAAACAAAATATTTTGATGAGTTTAATCTTCTTGCTTAACAATAAAAGTAGGAACAAAAACATGGACTAAGTATAAAATTAACATAAATAAAACTAACTTAAAATAGCTAAATAAAAATGAAAACTAAAAATTAATATCTAAATTTGGACCCTTAGGTAGGGTGCCCATCACGCAGGCAGCATTCCCACTTTGAATTGCTATAGCAAGTCTTTGTGCGAGAAAGCTGCCCTTTGATAAGTTGGCAAGTGACCATTCGGCGAAATGAAATTCTTCGAAAAGTTGGTTGGGAACTAATAATTGGCGAAACAATTTTCGCCAAAAAAATTGGAGAACCGTGGAAGGCTAAAATTCAGCTTATAAATTTGACAAACTAAAAAGGGCACTTATTCGAACCATACCTAGAATTTCAAAATGATAGCCTCCATTAACTTAGAAGTACTGATTTAATGATTGAAAATCATCAAAAGCGCACAACACTGAGAGAGCTGAAACTTGGCTCAGAGATAAGTAAGTAGTGTTTCAGCAAAGACGTAAATTTGGCGTTTGTGGGATTTTATATGGCTTATGACCGTTATTTGTATTGTTAAACTCATAACATAAACAGAAACTGTCAAATACTAATTTTAATGTTGTTGTTGTTGTGATGTTTTATGTAATGTGCGAAGAGTGAATAAAATATTTCTACTTCTACTTCTATTTCTGTTTCTATTTCTAATTGACTCCCCCAGTATTTTTAATCACACTAGTCATATGGACAACAACACCAGCAACAACAGGCCCATTGTTCCCAAAGTTACTCTTTTTTTTACATCTACTGTCTAGAGCTGTTGGTTCTGCTGTTGTTCTGTTGGTCTGGCTGTTGGTGTTGGTGGTGTCTAGAGCTGGCTGTTCACTACTTTTTAAAGGCATTCATCTCAATCAAACCTTGGCTCGTGTTTCCGCAGCAAGTTTTTCCCGTTTTCCATTTTCCCGTAAATACTACTCATAACTTAAATATTACCTATCTTACTAAATTTTTATGATTAGGCGAACATTTGGTCGAGATAATTAAGCTAACACGCACGAGAATATTTAAATCGACGTTTCGGCAACATTACAGTGGCCGTGGTCACGTCACGAGTAGACTGAAGTGTGGGGTGTCAAGTCTGCCTAGCAGCGCGAATCTTTCGAACTACCCGCACTTGATCACAAATAGTACCGGAACTCGTATCACGAACTACCCGCACTTGGTCATTTTTATTTGTCACCCCATCACACCGACACACAACACTAACAAGGTCCGATCGTCCCTCAGAACATTCATCCTGCCGCCGAAACGTCGAGGTAAATATTACTCGTGTGTGTTAGCGTGATTAAGTCCTGTGCGTGGTATTTCGACTATGAGTGAAAATCACGAAAGTTTAAGCCATTATGTGTTAATTAAGATTTTTCAAAAGGAAAAATACACCATAAGTTACAACGTAAACACACTTACATCCACGTGTCAATGATTATGGTACACGCAAGCGATCTAGTTACAAAGTAACTAAAGTGTTAGTCCTAACAATACTCCTTAGACATACCCAGTGTAATATTATGCTAATAACAAGGAGTTTACCCTTAATTTATGTTATTATTTAAGTATGCGTGTTGGTTGTAAGATTGCGTTTAACACGACAGACGCTACTCATAGAGCTTTATCATAATAAGCAAATACATTTATTTGTCTATATATTTAACAACGATTCTACAGTGGCCTTCACAGATACAAAATGTTTGATTGCGTATGAGCAAGTAGGAGGGCCCCCTACAAGTAAGTATATATATACAGGCTTGCTTGTAGCATATTATATATATATATATATATATACTCTAAGAGGGCATCTAACTGCCAGTAAAACAAGTATTTCGTGTAAAAATGTATAACAAAAAATTTTACCGACTACAAAAAAACCATGAAAATAATTTTCTACCAGTCTGAAGTCAGTGCCTCAGCACGAGCCAGCAGGAGTGATTGAAGCCCAATGTATAGTATGTAGTTGAAGTATGGTCTATCCCTGAAATGAAGATACTAAAATGACAGTGAAATGTCAAAAGTAAAAATAATGTGGCCAGCATAAAAGGAACAGTGCTGCTCCATGATTTCGGTTTCGTAAATAACCGATAAAATGTATATTTTACGATAGCAAAAATAACATTATAGCATACAATATTCTACTTTCCATTTTGTAAATATAAATGCACTTTTACGATAAAGTGATAAAATCTAAGCACAGGTAAAAATACAGTGTTCATCACTTAGTGCCAACGTAAAAAATAATACAGAGGGGCTACTACAAAACTAGAAAAACGAAGTTCGTATGGCACCGTCCCTTTCACTCGCGTATTAAATGAGATAAGCGTCAGCGGGACGGCAACATACGGGGTTCGAGTTTTGCATTTCGTAGCTAGGGCCAGCAGGGCTACTACGAAATTCGAAAGTCGAAGTTCGTGTCGTTCCGTCTTTCTGACACTACTATTTAGTGCGGGGGGGGAGGGGCGTTGCGGTACGAGCTTTGATTTTCAAATTCCGGAGTAGGCCCTCAGATATCACACGTCATTGTTCATGTTTTTCGTATACTACTTTCGTATATACACTACTAACAATAGCTGAGAGGGTCAAGGAACATAATTGCAGGTGTTAAAAATCGCCAGGTAAACAAATCAGCCATAGCCGAGCATTTGTTGGAGTCAGGGCCAAGCCACTGCATTGAGCTTCACAATTCCAAAATTCTGTCCACTGAACGTCATTTTTACTCAAGATTGGTACGTGAAGCAGTTGAAATAAAAAATCATAAGAATTTCAACCGGGACGATGGGTATAAGCTTTCATCTTCGTGGAATCCTGTTATTAATAAGTGTCGGCGTCGGGATGAATGTTCGGAGGGACGATCGGACGTTGTTAGTGTTGTGCTTCGGTGTAATAGGGTGACTAATAAAAGTGACCAAGTGCGGGTAGTTCGTGATACGAGTGCCGGTACTATTAGTGATCAAGTGCGGGTAGTTCGAAGAACTCGCGCTGCTAGGCAGACTTGACACCCCACACTTAAGTCTACTCGTGACCACGGCAATTGTAACGTTGCCGAAACGTCGAGGTGGAAAACTTGTGTAAAAATAGCGTGATAAGTCCCGTATATGGTATTTTGACTTTTTCATTAGATTGTCACCTTTATTCATTTCTTAAATAATGGTGG
The DNA here is from genome assembly GCF_025370935.1 of Choristoneura fumiferana. Taxonomy (NCBI): domain Eukaryota; kingdom Metazoa; phylum Arthropoda; class Insecta; order Lepidoptera; family Tortricidae; genus Choristoneura; species Choristoneura fumiferana. The sequence continues at coordinate 10,041,105 of NC_133493.1, forward strand.
TATCTTTATTGGTTTATGTTAGATATAAGTAAAATTATATCGCTTGCGCCCAAATCCCATCCCACTAATATTATAGATGCGAAAGTTTGTAAGTCTGTGTGTTTGTTACCTCTTCACGATTAAACCACTGAACAGATTTACATGCAATTCGGTTGATAGAATAGTTTAATATCCCGGAAAATTGCTCAATTGCGGGATAGTGATAAACGAATTCTACGCGGAGGGAATCGCGGGCAACACAACAAGCTAGTCAAGGCTGATCAGAATTATAAAAAACCTCGCCATTATTGCGGAAAACCAATAGAACTAATTCCTTTCACTGGTAACACTAAATTCAAATGTCATCTGTCAAAGTTTAACGTTGTTTGCGCGTGGTATTTTAAAGTGTTATTTTGTGTTTTTGTGCGTTATACTTAATGCCGAAGATTATCCATAGCTCTGGAAGGAAAATAATTCACAATGTATAAAAGTATTTCTCATAGAAAATTCTGAGGGATTAGAAAATATTCCATTAAATAACATCACCGACACCGTTGTCAATATGATTGATAGGTATCGTATAGTAAGTGTAAAGAATGTTGCAAAGTTAAAACGTAGAAGTGCTGCCCTCGCGTCAGGTTTTTTTTATTTTCCTGGTCAGCCTTTAAACGTTAAAACAAAACTTGTATCAGAATATAAGGTAAGCTAAGCTAAAAGATACATTATGCAAAAACACGGTATTATAGGATATCGGTTTAGCATTAAGGCTATCTCTACAATGAAATTAAGCCGTGAAGCGAACAAGGAAGAGGCGTGAAAACGATCGTTAAGGCGAAGAATGTACGCGATAGTGATGTGACTAATATTTCCTGAAATGTTTCTATATACAGCGTGTATTATATAACCGAAAACTTCAAGGGTAATTAGTAAAAGCCCTAATAAAAATAACAACTTTCATACGTTTATTAAAAAATTATGACTAATATTTATTAAATATCGCGTTTGTATTGTTACAGACGCGCATCGACGACGCGTTACATTAAGTTTACGTTAATGATTTTGAATATAATTGATATAATTTCATTTACGAACTTGTAATTAACTAGCAGTGTTCAGTTATGTAAGTATACAAATATGTTTTTTAATAACCTGTAACTTTTATTGAATAAAATCTCAGTCTTCATTATTTGGTTTACCATTTCTCCAGAACCTGTTTATATTTCCACCCTGTTTTAAAAAATGTACACGTACTCAAGAATAATGTTTTTCACAACCCTACCGTAAACTGCCAGCTTACCGGTGGCTCCTTGGAGAGCCCGTATTTCAAACAAACAGAGAGCTCTCGGCATCTCCAATGGTTCAATGAGAATTTCTAAGTGTTCCACTCTATAGCTCGACGCCTTTTCATAGAGGATTTTAGAATGTTTCTTGTTCATTATTTTATGAAGCTGTTCTTTTGTGGATGGTTATAAAAACTGTTTTTTTATGCATAATATTGTCTACAAAATAATATTATTTTGTTAAGAGAACCATGACTGTGCTTTTATAAAGGCGGAGTAAATTATGTACAAATTAATCGTATAATATATTATTTGTTGAAAACCACGTCACTTTATAAATTTGGGGCCTTCCGTAAATTACTTCACACTTTTAGGGGGATGGTGGAAGTCTCGCAAACGCAATTAATCTCGAAATTAACACAAGAACAAAATAATTGCAATTTTCATTGTAAATAGTTTTTTAAATACAAACAATCATCCAAGACTCAAGTAGAAGCATCACACACAAACAGTCACGAGGATCGAACCCGCAACCGCTAGCTTCGTAGTCAGGGTCACTACCATACCAACTTAGCTATCCAGTCGTCTAATATAACGTCCAGCCAAAAAAATGTCCAACATTAGAAACACCCGACCAGACACATGACCAGCTATAATAATGTCTAGCCATAAGAATGTCCAGCTGTTGATATTATATACCTGGCTTTCATCATCATCGTCATCATCAGCCGAAAGACGTCCACTGCTGAACAAAGGCCTCCTCCTTAGAACGTCACAATGAACGACAGCACGCCACTTGCATCCACCGGTTTCCCGTAACTCTCACGATGTCGTCAGTCCACCTGGTGGAAGGCCTGCCAACGCTTCATCTTCCGGTTCGTGGTCACCACTCGAGAACTTTTCTCCCCCAACGGTTATCTGTTCTTCGAGCGATGTGGCCTGGCTTTAAGGCCCGTAATTAAAGTTATCCCCCCTCTTTCCAGAGCCGATGGCAGCGCAGCCGCAGCCGGGAGCGCTGTCCGGCCGGGACGGCGTTCTCGCTGGCCCCGGGACCGGACAGCAGCGGCACAGAGTACGCCGGTGACCAGAGCAGCGAGCACAGCACGCCAGCGCACTCGCCGCGGAGACGGAAGACTGGTAAGTCCGGCTCGGAATAAATGACAATTCTTTCACCTCCCATGTGAGACGTCTTACCTGTCTCACGGCAGCATGACGGTTGCACCACGGGAGCTGCACGTGATACTTAATCGGGCGGGGATCTTTTCGCCCCTGTCATATTGAATTTTTGCAAATCTACGATCCTAAGTGTTATTTCCAAAAAGGGCGGACTATCCTACTACCACTAAGCCGACAAATAGCGGCGGAACAACCACAGTAGGTGGTACTGTGCGCTTAGGTGCTATCCTCACTACTACCCTAGTCTTTAATATTACCAGAGCAGCAGCTGGATTCTTTTCCCGTGCGCATTATATTGACTTCCTGTAAACCTACGATCCCAGGTCTTCTCCCCAAAAGGGGCGGACTATTCTACTACTGATTACCCCACAAATAAGCCGCGGACTACCAACACATAAGGTACCTACTGTGCGCTAAAGTACTCATCTCACTGCTGATTTAGTCTTCAAAATTGAGAATCTGGCTACTTTTTTCACTATTGACCTAGTTTTCAATGTGACCAGAGCAGCAGACGGATAACTGGACAGCAGTGGTACGGAATACGCTGGTGCGTGCAGTGAGGGTAGCTAGGCTATGGTTAATGTTCTAGCGGCTGCACCTGCACCCATCCGTAGCACCAGTAACAGCGGAAATGCATACCCTCACTGTCACTGTACGCCACAGGGAGTGCGACAGGTACCACGCTGGAAAACTAAGATATTCAAACTGCAAGAACTACAGAATTTCTAGACGACGGAGGGGGCAAACTTCTTTGATCTCGACAGTCACCAATTAGTTTTTTACGCATGAGCACTTCTTCTTAATCGAATGGGAGGGGGGCACAGCCCAAAGGTTAGATAAGGAGGAGGGAGTTTTGCTCCCCCCCTCCTCTCTGCTCCCTCTTTGCTCCACAGCGCCACTGCAGTTTCAGCAGAGATATATTAGACAAAACAAAACCCAGTTTATTAAATCTAGTCTCTTTCTGCTTTTAATTTTTCCGGTCACATAAAAAGACAAACAATGTCACAGAATTGTATCCAATAAGCCAATTCGAGCTTCCGACAATATGAACGTAATTAAATTCGTGCGAGTTCAGCGAGTTATAATCCCCTTAGTGTCATCAGAGACGTGTGATATCGCTCTATCGATGCTGCGATATGCGGATGTTGTGGGTTGTGACGTCACAGAATATTGGCCCTTTTATCCCGTTTTGTCATTTTTTATTACACTTTTTGATTGATTTTAACAGAGTGCGTAAGTTAAATGGAGATTAGTGTGGATGAGGGATAATTCCAACTGATATTGTAACTTTACAAAGCATTATGTTATATGTGTTTGTGGACACTATAAACTTTAAATTACCTTTATATCAAAAAGAAAAGATTATTTGCCAAAAATATCAGTAATGTGGATGTAAATTCTGTGATTTTGTTTTTGTTCTTTATTATTGTTTTCTCTTCGATCTAAATGTAGTCTAACGAAACAAAAACAATATATTCAAATAGCTGCCCATTGGATTTCGTGGATGCCCATCAAAGCATAGACAAACTAAAAAGGAAATGATGGGACAACTTTGTCGCACGTAAAATTGAGTAGCAGGAGCTTTGCTCTTGACAAGAACGAGTGGTGGTCAGAACTAATTAGTTTTATAAATAAGAAAGTTTGTGAATGTATTTGAATGTTTGCTTTTCAATGCAAGCAATACTCTCGATGGGTTTGAATGGAAATTGGCACAGATAGTTCTTAACTTGGATTGTGGGGTACTTTTTATCCCATAAAATGGTACAGGGCAACGACTAGAAGATTATAAAAAATTTAGCATAATTTATGTCACCCGGACTAACCAAAGCCCATATTTATACCTACATTTTGGAGGAAACTAGGAAACAACAATTAAATGTGGCAAAACCTGCCCATATTACCTATTTAAACAAACTTAATTAAATTCAGATCTTCATAGCAATTTCCTCTATCTTAAGGGAATTTTAAAGCAGCCCTTGATAAATTGGCTCAATTTGCTTTGTTTCGGATACCTTTGGCCTCGCGAAATATTTAAGATCCATTAAGAAATTCCCTCATTGTTTGAAACCGTTTCCGCGTTTCATCTTTTATGCTTTTAATTTGTTTCAATTATTAAATAAGTTGAAATGTTATTCAAAGGGTAGGTAAGTTACAGAATACCAATGTATTTTACTGTATTCTTACAAATAAATTAATTTTAATTTTTAAAATACGAAAATAAATAAGTAAAATTAAGAAACATTGGAATAAGTAGGTATTGAAATAATTAATTTCTTTATAATTTTAAGTTTAAATTTCCGGGTTAGATGTATGATACATACTTAAGTCAAAATGTGAACAAATAATAGAACTCGAGCATACTTACTAACATTTTATGTACAATATTTGTAACGTTTGCTGAATACACATTTTGACAGTTGTCATTTGACTGTCATTCAGCTGCCACTCGCTATAACTTGTCTCTCTCTGATGTTTTTAAAATGAAAAATCAAAAAATATAAAAAAAAGCTATCAAGATGTCACCCGCTGGGTTGAGTAATGAGGCACGGTTATTTTTAACGTATTTTTGAGAAAAACGGACGGACGGACAGACAGCAAAACGATCCTTTACTTAAGTGTTTCTTGTTTTCTGACAGACGTACACGGATAGACCCTAAAAACGATTCAATTTGTCGATTATTGCAGCCTAAGGTAAAAATAATATACATCTAAGTACGAGTATACTCAGTAGATAAAATACCACTAGCGCCATCTCTTAGCGTCTTATCCTTATTACAACGTTGTCCATTTAGCGTTTATCATGAGCAGCTGGTAAGATAACAAAGCGCCATCTAGTCACGCCATGGTAAACTTGGTACTGAAGGAAGAGGTCTCCTTAGTTTCCAACTTTTCACATTCGGAAAATGAGGTCACGACAGTCTGTGAAAGGGTTTTATTTATGTTTCGAAAATACAATTTGAGACATGGATGCACAGAAAAACCAGAAAAAAATATGTTTGTCATTCTTTCACGCTACAACGTACTAAAACAGCTCAGAGTCTAGGTAAACATTCTATGTTAACTTTAGGCTACAACAAACAAACACAATTATAAATGTCAAAAAAATCTACCACCAGTTTGTACAGCACCTGCATCTATTTTATCTTTGTAAAACGGAATCTGGCAAGAAACCCAACAAGGCATTTTTTTTCAAAGCAGTTCTAATGTCTAATTTATTGAATCAGGCGTTACTTTGCGGATGTCCATATCAATGAACTGAAATAATTTCCTTGCTCACCCGCGACCTCTAATGTCATGTAATGTGTAATGGCGAGTTCTAATGTCATTTAGGCTCATCGAATTTAGATCACATTTGACATGCAGATAAAAAAAAAATCAATCACTGGCAGTTTAAAAAGTGATAACATCAAGTCAGCATTATCACCAATTGGTCCACGTGTTAGCGGTGACCTAATGTTTTTTATAGCAACACTGAGACCTTGAACTTTCTGAAATAATTGACACCTCCACACTGGCTTGATTAACTCTCATTTTGTGACCGTACACTCCCATTGCGGACACTAGATTTCAACCCATTTAATTAAAAGCTTCATTTCATCATCTTCATTGCAGGTGGTAGGACCTTGTGCAAGGTCCGCCCGGATTGCTACCACCATCTTGCTCGCTAATCCTGCCGTGAAGCAGCAGTGCTTGCACTGTTGTGTTTCGGCGAGGAGAGTAAGACAGCCGGTGAAATTACTGGCACTGGAGGTATCCCATCTTAGGCCTCTAGGTTGGCAACGCATCTGCAATACCACTGGTGTTGCAGGTGTGTATGGGCGGTGGTGATCTCTTACCATCAGGAGACCCACTTGCTCGTTTGCCATCCAGTCGAATAAAAAAAAAACATCGTCAGCCGGAAGACATGCATTGCTGCACAAAGGCCTCCCCCTTAGAACGCCACAATGAATGATGAGGAGATAGATGGAACTTGCATCCACTGGTTCCTCGCATAAGTTCAACTAAAGTACAATTCAATAGAATCTGTCAATTTTCTACATATTTAAGACATCCTATCGTGGGCACACTTGAGTATAAATGTCCCTGTTGTTGCAATTATCATCTAAAAGGAATCAAAAAAGAATAGTAGTCACATCACAAAGCCTTAGGCAGCCCGGTGTTTATATTAGTAGGCTGGAAGTGTCTACAGGATTGTCAGATTCTATTGAATTGGAGTTTAGGGTAAGGCTTGCCAACGCTTCGTCTTCCCGTTTTTTGCCGCCACTCGAGGATTTTTCTCCCACGGTTATATATGGTGTTCTTCGAGCGATGTAGCCTGCCCATTGCCACTTCAACTTGCTTGCTTTCAAGCTTATTTAGCTACATGATAAAGCCACAAACTGGGCGCCAACGGGCAGTACAACGGGCAGCGGCGCGACAACCGTGTTCTGTGTTCATTGCGTGTGCTACCTGGCCCCTGTACCAAAAAAGTTACAAGTGCTACGCTACAATTCTACAAAATTGTTAAGTTTCTCTTAGTAAAATGTTACAATTTTGTAGAATTGTAGCACTTGTAACTTATATGGTACAGGGGCCAGGTAACTACTGTACGCCTTGCGTTTCGACTACGCAGTGAACAGAAATTGAAACAAAAATGACCAAACTAAAACATAAATGAAAATTTGGTTGCCGTTGCAAATTAGTATCTGTCAGACACTAGCTCGCACACAATTCCGCTTCTTTACTTATGTAAAGTGTCCGCTAAGCACAACCCTTTGAGGAATATTGTGTTTGAAATACATAGGTACACATAAACTACTAAAATCTTTTTCGCTCAGCTGTAATCGGTTAAAAAAACATGTAAATAAATAAATAAAACCGTGGCAGGTTGTCAAACATAATAATAAAACAGTAGTCACGCTGGTATACCAGACTATGCACTTTAGTAACGGCACTCAGATTAGACACGGTGTCTAATGCCCGCCTAGTAACTAGAGTGAATCGCTAGGGGTACCACACGCTAGGAATTATCCTAAAAAGTCCAATATTTTTTAATATGTATATATGAGGGTGAAAACGAGCATGAGGGTCATCTGATGGGCAGCAATCACCGCCGCCCATGAACACCTGTCAACACGAGGGGTCTCACAGGTGCGTTGCCGGCCTCGGACTGATAGGCCATATTATAGGGTTTTTGATATGATATTTATCATCATCATCATGTCAGCCTTAGAACGTCTAATCGTTATATAGAGGATAAAATTTTAATGACAGGATTTTTTTAAATTAAGATCACTATCGATGTACTTATAGAGATACTTCAATCCAATTTCTGTTTCAGTTTCAATATTGCTTTCATTTTCAATTTCAGATTTAATTTCAATTACTTAAGTATTACGGAAAAGCTTGTGTATGGCACCAGCATTAATATCTGCCACAGTGGAGCGTACAAAAATATCTGACACACGTACTACCGGCTCTAGAAATAAGAGTCGTATCAGATATTTATGCACGCATTGTTGTGTCAGATATTTGTGCTGGTGACTGTACAGTAAACTAGCTGAAAAGTGTTTTATATGAAGACACTTCACTCACGCTTCTTTCACTCTCCAGTCTCATCATCCATCATCATCATCCCAGCCTATATACGTCCCACTGCTGGGCACAGGCCTCCTCTCAGAACAAGAGGGCTTGGGCCATAGTTCCCACGCGGGCCCAGTGCGGATTGGGAACTTCACACACACCATTGAATTGCTCCGCAGGTTTGTGCAGGTTCCCTCACGAAGTTTTCCTTCACCGCAAAGCTCGTGGTAAATTTCAAATGTAATTCCGCACATGATTTTCGAAAAACTCAGAGGTGCGAGCCGCGGGGTTTGAACCCATGACCCTCTGCTTGAGAGGCGATAGGTCAAACCACTAGGCCACCACGGCTTCATATACTAGTAATCGCCCGCATTGTGTGTATTTTTTCTAAGCATTGTTCTGATGACGAGTACGAACACAAATAACTAGAATGAATACAAATGACACTGTCCGACGACATTAACAAGTATTGTTTCAGAAGGTGGTACTTAAGCTACTTCTATCTAATTATCTAAAGAGGCTAACTTTGAGATAACTTATTCGAAAAAAGCTTAATGGTTACTTGACCTGAAATGTATATTTCAGAACTAAATTATGTTATTATTATTTTTTTATGACCGTGGAAGCATATCTACACTTCCACTGAACTAGATATAGAGTGTTTAGTATTTTAACTAAGGGACCCATACATCCCTGGATTTCCTGTAATTATTTTTGTACTGTATATATAGTTTTAAGGTAATCATATTTATGAAAAAATGACTTTCTGCACTTGCGCGCATTCTTCTTGGCAATGATGGTCTTTCCGAAAGCGCTAGTTTATGTAAGTGCCCATTCGGTATTTACTGAATAATCCATAATTTGAATTTGAGGTTTGATAGAGAGATCATATTAATTATTTTATAGTGCAATGTTACACCCTACCTATAATCTAGCGAACATTGTCGAACATTTTTCGCTTTAGACACTGAAAAACACTTAGGGGCTGTTTCACCATCCATTGATTAGTGTTAACTGGCGGTTAGGTGTGATGCCGTCTCTATTTGTTTTGTTCGAATAGACGGAGACGGCATCACATTTAACCGTCGGTTAACGCTAATCAATGGATGGTGAAACAGCCCCTTAATATCACACTGCTAACACACTGATTGACAATTGAGATTATCGATATGGGAACCCACTACCTGTCACAAAATTTTGCCCCATGGATTCCTATGTCTGATGATGAGACTTCATTCTTTCATTATTTGGCGTGGTAACCCTATCCACAGCTTCAATTACTTTACTACTCAGTATGCTCGCACATTTCAGTGATTTTGACGCGCAGTCGCGATCGCACGTCTGTTGCTTCATTAGTTTCCAAACTACGCGTCTTTTCATTATAGCTGATGGCCTTTTGTCATATCGTTGGATCACAATCGTTTTCGCCACTTCTTTCTGTCATCAGTACCTACAAGCCGAGGGTAGAAAGAAATGGTGAATGCGATCGCGAACGAGAACTTGTTAGATTAAAGGTGCGACCGAACCGCTGCTTACAAAACGGTGACGGCACGGAATCGCAGTGACGCATCGTATGCGCACCGATTTATCGCATGCTCTCCACACCGCTGCTTAAAATACACAAACGGTGCGGAAACGCAGTGACGTGCCGTTAGCGTCACGACTTTTGTTCGGTAAAGACCTGAAATTTACGACACGTCACTGCGATTCCGTATTTTAAGCAGCGGTGTGGAGAGCATGCGATAAAAACGGTGCGCATACGGTGCGTCACTGCGATTCCGTGCCGTCGCCGTTTTTTAAGCAGCGTTCAGTTCATGGCTGTTCATTAAAACTTTTACCAGTTAAATTATACACGTCTTGTGACAGTTCTAATTTCGGTGGCATCATGTTAAAAGTGTAGGCAAGTGACATTTGAAACACGCAGGAAGTAGGTAACTTCGGTGACGCAGCCATGGACTTGTTAAAAATAATGGACGAATTCACAGGTATGTTGACCTTATTACTCTTTATTGAGAGAGAGAGAGAGAGAGAGAGAGAGAGAGAGAACCATTTATTTACACATATATGGAAAGAATAAAAAAATAACATAGTACAAATGGGCCCCACTCAGCATAACGTTACGGCAAGCCGCAACGCTGTTTTTCAGTGGGACCCATACTACTGAACACCATAACATACCCATATATACTGGTTGTTAATTACATAACTAAAAACCTGAAAATAGTTTTTACAGAATCGAATGAAGGTTATAATAATATTGTACCTTAAAACAGGTTGTAAAAGAATACGTAGGTAATATTATAGAATTTTCCTAACTAGGTATATATTTACCTACAAGCAAGGAACATACAAATAGCCGACTAAATTAACGTCTGACCTACTTATCAATTTACAAACAAATGTAGAACCTAGAAAACAAAAGCAAGAATTGAAATTCTCGGTCTAGATCGCCTATTTTTCATCCGACATATTGGATGTCAGAGCTATGTGATGAATGAAAACAATATTATTGGAACAAACGCTAGAGTAGTTTCGTGTGCCAAATATGAATAACGTTTTCGCAACTGAATACTACCAACTTATTTAAAATTGCTCGAGAATTATATACAAATCACAATGTGCCAAGCCAGCGTGAGTCGGACCGAGGGTTCTGTACAAATTTGTAAGTAAGTATCAGATCTATGAATTAATATCTAGTGTTAGCAGAGCCTCTCTCCTAAGCAAAATGCACGCAGTGTGAGTTCATTTTAGATGGTAACTGATATAGACAGATAGCCGTAAAAAAGTAAGATTTTCAGAATTTCCTTATTGGTTGTGCTAACTATTATAAGCTGCTAGCCGTTACCCGCGACTCCGTCCGCGCAGAATCCGTTTATCACTATCCCGCGGGAACTACGCAATTTTCCGGGATAAAAACTATCCTATTCCCATCGCCAGGACTCAAACTATCTGTACATCGAGTTTCATCCAAATCGGTTCAGTGGTTTAGACGTGATAAAATAAAAATCTAACAAACAGACTTACAAACTTTCGCATTTACAATATTAGGTAGGTAAGGTTAAGGTAACAGCTACCTCCACATCAAACAAATTTCTAGGATACCTAAACATACAAGATATCTATTATGTATAAATTTCAGCTGTCTTTCTTTTACGGTTCTCGAGATCAGGGATGTAACGGATGTGGTTCGAATCGGAGCCTGAGTGATAGGTGGACGAGATGTTAAGGGTTTAAGTCTACTAAACCTGAGGGTTTATTGCGTAACGTTTCTGACACTCGCAATCACAATCAAATGATAGTTTTCGCATACAAAAACTGTCATTTGATTGTGATCGCAAGTGTCAGAAACGTTACATAATTAGCCCTCTGTACGTTTTTGATGTGCGCCGCTCATGTCCAGTCGCCGCGCCAAGCATTGACATCCTATATAACTTCCGTTTCAAAAGTAACCGGAACCGAAACGGATTTTTAATATTAAACGGAAGTTCCGACTTAACGGAAACGGTATCGGAGCTCCGTAACATCCATGCTTGAGATACAGCTCTGTGACAGACAGACGGACAGTGAAGCGACAGTAATGGGGTCCTGTTTGTCATTATTTTGGTACGGAAGTCCAAATATGAATTAGAGTGGTTAAAGGGTGGGTAAGAGATCCCTTTAAGGGATATACCGGGTGTGGCCTGTAATATGAGCAAATAATTAAAACATAAATGATACTCCTCAAACTGAACAACATTAACAGCTACTTTGAACATGAAACTACCGTGAGACTCACTCATATTAGCAGCCCAGCAGTCATGCATGCATACATGTCAGTGCAGTCGTGCGAGCAGAGCGGTGGCGCGTAGTGTGCGTGTTGCGGCAGCCGCCGAGTCGCGTGCTCCTGAGAGGAAGGGCTACGAAAAAGCCCGAAACATGTCGAGCTAAACTCGGTTTAAGACGTGAGTTATCCGTTATAATATCATTTAATATTAACAGCTACTTTAAAAAATAATTCGTTTTTAATTTATATTACACTTTTAAGCAAAAAGCTTGATATTTGTAGCGTGATGATATTTCTAGGACGGCGTACATTGATAGCATTAAGTATTTAATTTGTATGAAAAAAGGAAAATTCAAAGACTCCATTATTTTTAAAAGTCGCTGAACTAATGTTGTTCAGTTTGACGAGGACGATCTATGTTTTAATTTTTTGCTCATATTACAGGCCACACTCGGTATTAGCTCGACTTTATACATCTCCTTGTCCTGTGAACTATTATTTTCATATGTTTTATGTACAATAATGAGTTATACAATTCAATACGATATTTAATAATATTCCACTCGTATTGAAAATTCATCACAGATTTCTTCATTTTCAAATAGTATTTTCACATGTGATTTTAATTCTCAGCTCTAGCGTCGCTTCTATTTCATATTTCGAGAAAATCTTACTGGAACTGCTGTGATATAGCTTTCCGATGCAGATATTTATTTACTTACTTAGATTGAGTTTGGATTATAAAAGATATACCTAAATCATGTTTGATTCGAATTGTCCAGTTTGAAAATAAAAATTTATTGACGATAAGGATTTTCGTACCGCCGGATGAGATTCGAACCTGCCCCTCTTGTAAAAAAACATATTTTTAACATTGGTTAAAGGTACAAATGATACAATTACTTATAGGTTGCAGATTGATACCTAAGCAATGAAGCCATCAGGGTCCCGTCTCACCCGGGGTCCGACCCTTACCAAAACGATAGTGTGATGTTTTTCGAACATAAACTCGTCTAAACATGGGGACTTAATCGACTCAATCAGTGTTTTACGAGGTCAACTCGGGTCAAGACCACGTGAGTCCCCTAATTTGTAACGGCCAATTGGTCTAGACTAGCAATTATTTGCAGCCAGTATTACGTAAGTATTTGTTTCAGGTAACAGAGATGGAAGACACGTAATTTGTTGTAATAACCAACTTATAATGTTGAAAAACCCCCGACATAAAGACAAAAAAACATTTATTCGCATTCACAAAGATACAGAAATACAACAAAAAAAAAAAAAACCGGCCAAGCACGAGTCGGACTTGCGCAGGAAGGGTTCCGTACCATTATCTATACAACATTAGACATTATAGCAAAAAACACGTTTATTGTATGGGAGCCCCCTTAAATATTTATTTTATTTTGTTTTTAGTATGTGTTGTTATAAGGGCAATAGAAATACATAATCTGTGAAAATTTCAACTGCATAGCTATCATGGTTCATGAGATAGAGCCTGGTGACAGACGGACGGACGGACAGCGGAGTCTTTAATAGGGCCCCATTTTACCCTTTGGGTACGGACACTAAAAAATTAAGCACCACACAAATAAAACAAAAATGACAATAATTAAAATACATACACGGCGTATGTGTCCCTGCAAAAGTAAAAGTAAAGTAAAGCCCGGTGACTCAGCATTATGCTTAGGCGTTAGAAGCCTGCAGCGTTGATTTTCTGTCGGAACCGTCTGTGACTCACGGAACGATACACAAACATACTAAACTTATCCACACGTAAATAACATTGTCATTTTAAGGTTCAATATCTCCGATTTTGACGAAATCTAGCTAAGAATCACTGTAAGGAAACTCGCTATCCCATAAAAAAGAGAGGAATTACGATGCCGCAGACACAGACAGACGTTGGCGTCAAACTTATAACAAAAGGGTATTTATGCGTCGGGGTTTAAAAAATACTAATAACATGAATGCGAAAGATTATTGGTACACGCCTGCGCGCATTATGTGTATGTAAACACACGTATGTTTGTTTATTACACCTTCCCGGTGAAATGGCAACAATACAATACAACGACTCTTTGTTGTACACCAAAAATAGAAAGCGACACAGAAAACAAGGTACCTAACAGAGAGAAAATTACAAGGTAAGCGATAGGCGGACTTATCGCTCAAGAGCGATCTCTTCCAAACAACCTAGACGGATTTCAATGAAATTAGTACGTAGATAGCTGACCGTATGAAATAATAATATACAGACTTGTATAGTATATTCCGATATTCTCACGGTATCGTGTTAATTATAATCTAATTTTAAAATTATCTTTAAATTTAAACCGCTGGGATAAGATACTTAAATTTCATGCAGGATTTTTTATAAAGCTACTGAAACTACTATATATTTTAAACTTTTAACCTGTTAACTTGAGTAAAGCCGCGCGTGAAAGTAGTGTATTGTATTTATTTAACGAAATCACCATTGGGATATACCTGACACATTAAACACCCGTTTTAAAATGAATATACAGCTCCTATTCTACAAGGGATAATAATATTTTAAAAGGTTCCGCCCCACTGGCTCGTAATTCGTTCCGGGCAGCGGTGTGGTCTCTTGAGGCGTGCCGTTACTTTTTACAGTCAGGAGTAAACAACCTACATAGGAATTGTTACGGTTTTAATTTAATGAAACGGTTTTTAACACTTTTTTTTCTATGCCTTTTTCGTCTTGTGTGTATGTTTGTTACTCCTTCACGTTTAAAACGGATTGACGAGTTTTGATGAAATTTGGTATGTAGATAGGTTATTGGACGTCTGGATTAATATTCTACGTTTTATCCCCATGTTCTTATGGGATTTGTATAAAATCTCGAAATTTCAACACATGAGTTTATCGTCTTGAAATTAGGCACAGTTGCTTTATATACAACATTAACAAAATCGGCGATGTAACTCTCGGGAATTTCCATGGGAAGTTAGTAAAATCCAGGAATTTCTATTCAACTGCCAGATCCAATTAGTAAGTTTCGTTACTGTGTTTCGTACTGTGAGTGGGACATCTGGGCCCAACTCCCCTCCCTTTAGCCCTCCTTTACGCCGGCAACGCACACGCAGTCCTAATAGTGCTGTAGGTGTTCATGGGCGGCGGTGATCACTCATTATCAGGTGCCCCGCATGCTCGTTTGCCAGCTATTTGATAAAAAAATATAAATTTAACTGTCACAGCGAAGCGTGCAAAAATATCTAACGTGTTCTACTGGCCCTAGAGACATAAGAGTCGTATAAGATGTTTATGCAGGCTTTGTTGTCAAATATTCATGCTGCTGACTGTACTAGATAAGTGCCTGTTACTCTACCAATAGAAGCGCAGGTCTTAAATTTGACAATGACAATTCAGTTTAATACAGTTATATTTTAAATGGAAACAACTTGATGTCTAAATTTTAACGTTTATGAAAAGAGCTTAAAGTTTTCAAGCGATGTGACTGACATAAAACTTTAAAAGCATTGTTATAGACCAAAATTCTTTTGAGGTAATTTTATTTTAAGTCTTGATATATTATGGATGGAACTATATTTATAAAATAAACACAAAATTGTTATTATTTTTAGTAGTCTCCAATCTGAGCTTTCGTTATGCCGAAATTCTTTATTAAAGTTATGATATAGGCTGCACATTGAGAACGGTTAGTATGGGCAAGTCTGAAACTATAAAACATACAAAGATCTGATCTGAGGAACCAAGTTATCGATTTCAGTGACAAGAACTTTGCATAAATATAGTGTTCATTCGTATTGAAAAATAAAATAAAGCAAGTGAAGACCAAAACATTTTTTTTGTATACACCTATGCGAATTTAGTATAAAGTCCCATTTTATTTCGAGTGTTGGCACTGACACGCGAGCGAAGCTGGGAGTAAAAGTTAGAAAGAAAGAAAGAAAGAAAGAAAACATTTATTCGTGACATTACATGACGTGAAGTGACATGGATAAGAAAAATAATAATAAAAACAGAAATAGGAGCGTGGTTTCTTAGGGTAGGTATTTTGGCTTATTTTCAGTAAAGGTCTGCGATATCGCTGCCTAAAAGGTAACACAATAGAGGACTGCTATCTCTCT
The DNA here is from genome assembly GCF_025370935.1 of Choristoneura fumiferana. Taxonomy (NCBI): domain Eukaryota; kingdom Metazoa; phylum Arthropoda; class Insecta; order Lepidoptera; family Tortricidae; genus Choristoneura; species Choristoneura fumiferana. The sequence continues at coordinate 10,056,984 of NC_133493.1, forward strand.
TTTGCAGAAATTCCTCAGGATTATATCCTGTCAAATTGAGGGGTACCTACTTATTGCCAATTCGATTGATCAAGCGGATTATTGGCTGGTTTATTTGGGAAACTATGTTTTATTTTCTTTCTTTTAGGTCGCTCTCTTGATAAGGCAGTGGCTTAAAGTCAACGTCAAATTATCAGCCGTCCGGAGCGGTAGAAAAATTCGCCGCCCTCTTATTTTAGGGTACTTATTCTAATTGGTCCGAATCGTAGGTGCTACATTTTTTTTGTTATGGAATTATAATCATCATCCCAGCCTATACACATCCTACTGCTGGGCACAGTCCTCTCAGAATGAGAACACTTGGGCCGTAGTTCCCACGTGGGCCCAGTGCGGATTGGGAACTTCACACATATACCATTAAATTTTTATGGTATTTTGCCGCTCCCTAAATGTGACGAGTAGATCGTCTTTTCACGTTGCAGTACCAACATTTTGTCCCGAGTCGGTACACGTTTGTGCGACACTATCAATATACATATAAGGAGCTTGCCATTTCACGTGTGCCTTTTTTGAGCTACTGTACCTACTTTTTTTTTATTCTTTACTAGCCTGCAAACCTCGTGAAAGAATACAGTAACCCAGGTCTTTTTCATTAAATTATGTATGTGTTATGTATGTATTAACGGGATAATTAAGGCTTTGATACGTAAATACTTATATGAGTGAGTCTCACGGTAGTTTCGTGTTCAAAGTTTAGTCAATCAGTTTTTTACCCTTAACCCATTACCCTTTATATAAAAAAGGTAAGGTAAACGTCCGAGTGCTTGACTCGCTAATGCCCAATGGATGACACCCTGCTGTCATCTTTTTCGCTGACGACAGAAAATTATAAATGACACCTATTGGGACTATAAAAATAGAATTAAAAAAAAAACAATAAGACTAATTTCTTGCACTGGTAACACTAAATTCAAATATCGCTGTCAATAAGTTTTAACGTTGTTTGCGCGTGGTATTTTAAAGGTTATTTTGTGTTTTTGTGCGTGAAAATGCCAAAGATTATCATAATGTATAAAAGTAATTGTCATAGAAAAAGTCTGAGCGATTACAAAATATTCCTTTAAATAACATCACCGACACCGTTGTCAATATGACTGGTAGGTATCTTATAATAAATGTAAAGAATGTTGCAATATAAAGCGTAGGAGTGCTGCCCTCGCGACAGGTTTTTTTATATTCCTGGTCAGCCTTTAATATTGATTTTTCTACAAGATACGCAAAAAAGTGATCTGAAATAATACCTACTGCATCATCCTGCTATATTTATTTTCAAGGCAGCAAATATGAGTTCATATTGGCCCATTTCGATTCTATTTGGGTCTGAAATTTCAATAAAGGCAACACTCGCTTTTCCAAGGATAACTTTTACAGCCTCGTATCTTAGCAACTTGTGCGCATTCGAAAACCAACAATGTGTAGACTGTGGGTAGGTTGCTTATCGCAACACCACAATTACTTGTGATGCTATACTTCATTTTTTTAGCATTAGAAAAAGGATAAATAATCTTGACGAGTCTTTTTATTGAAAAACGTTTTAAAAAAATCAGTAACTATTACTTATGATACCAAAAGCATGTAAATGATCATACGTCCTTGCTAATTGTTACATATTTGCTGTGACTTATTTTCAAAAGTGTTTTTCAATAAAAAGACACGTCAAGATCGCTTACCTTCTTTCTAATGCTAAAAAAACGGAGTAGGTACCTATTAGGTAGCGAAAATAGTCGTTTGTTTTGTTCATAGATAAACAAGGTTATGGTTATGAGATCGCTTTTTAATAATTTTAATAAAAACTTTATTCTTAAATCTGTATCAAAATTAATGTAATGAAAGTTATCTTTCACTAGCTTTGCCCGCTCGCGTTAAATTTGGGGTAACCATAGATTTACTTTCTCGATATTTTTTTCTTGTTTTGATTGATTTTAGGATTATTAAATATAAATTCAGATACAGACTGACATTGTTTTATACAGATGGTGCAACTTTTCAAATTCTAAAATCAACCTAATCATAATTCATACAAACTTTTAACTCCATCCGTAACTTAACATGATATGGGTGTCCATGGGCGGCGTGACTGCTTTCCATCAGGTGAGTCGCCTGTTCGTTTACCCCTATCATATTTTAAAAAACTACTGTTCCGACCCTTTCGGGGTGGAATTATAACAAGTGATAATATACGTGTAGGTACCTACTCGCGTAACTGTTAACTCAAAAAAAATATTATGCTTAATTTCAAATATGACGGGACTAGCTTTTGCCCACGGCTTCGCCCGCGTGGAATTCGGTTAACGCGCGCTGTTCCCTCGGGAACTGTGCATTTTCCGGGATAAAAATTAGTCCATGTCACTCTCTGGCCCATAAACTATCTCTATATTCGATCTATATTTCGACGTGAAAGACGGGCAAACATACACACTTTCGCATTCATAATATTAGTATGGGTATCCGGCTGTCAGTATTGTACTATCGAACCGACTGACTAGTGACTCACTGGTGAACGTTTTCGTAGAGAAACTCATGGTGACATCACATTATTTCACAAGGGAATTTGTCCAAGCATGTTATTCCTTCAACATTTGCCTCCCGCGCTTCACAAGGCGACTGTGGCGCCGTGAGTAAAAAGGGAACTACTGTTCTTGCGGCGGATCGGTCGGACGGCGTGTGTTCCAACAGTCACTCTTCGTTAATACATATATAACGATTTAAGTTAAGATTGTGATGTGTGGTGTAGTGATACTACATAACAATTACAAAACAAGCCCAAACATCCACAAG
>NC_133493.1:10061880-10065780 GCF_025370935.1 Choristoneura fumiferana
TTCAAAGTTGCTTATAGTTAAAAGATTTACAGGAGGTTTGACCTCTTTTTTTGGTTTAAAATATACTTAAGGCGCTGTACGTAGTGAAAACTACATTTTAGAAAAATATTTAAATATATACTTACACAAACTTACAACTGCAATTTTTTTATATGTATTTTCAGTCTATTAGCTAGTTTTTGACTTCATCAAAAACACGATTGCTGACAAAAACCTCGATAGATTATTTTTTGAAAAAAAGAGCCTTCATTTACACGTTAAACCAAATATTATGAAAACTATTATGAATATCAACACAAAATTTGCTTTATAAATAGTTTTTAGTAGATTTAGATTTATGCTTCATAGATTTTCAATAGGTTGAGTACATCAATCATACCAATTTATTTCGTCTTTGGCAAAATAAAACGGTTCTAGCGCGCGGCGGCGGCCAAGTATTTCCCAGTCGCCAGTACACGCGTGTACGTAGTCGACGACGGACCTGTGCACATTTTTCTAACGCGCTAGTACTACTTTTGAGAGCAAATAATATGGGTAATCGCAGTATTCAAAAAGTTAAGCGAAAGAGGAAACGCATAAGTGAACTCAGAGCACATATGAGAAGCATTAGAGTACCTAAACGGTAAGTACCTACCACACTAATCGGCCGGCCGGAGTCGGGCCGAGTCAGCAGGGCTACTACGAAACTCCAAACTCGAAGTTCGTATCGTGCGGTCCCTCTCGCTCTCGTACTAAATAGTATAAGTGTCAGAGGGACCGCAACCCACGAACTTCGAGTTTCGTAGTAGCCCTGCTGAGCGGATTTCACATTCGTACTACGACCGCAAGCTGGTTGGCGCGGGCCTCGGCTGCTCACGGACGCGGACGGCTTCGTCCAGATTCTACCGCGACTGCCATACAAATTGTAGGCACGTTGTATAACCTATACTACTCACGGCGAACATGCGGCGAACCTTGCGGCTACTATGAAACTCGAAACTCGAAGTTCGTATCGTACCGTCCCTCTCGCTCTCGTATTAAATAGTATAAGTGTTCAGAGGACCGCAACCCAAGAACTTCGAGTTTCGTAAGTAGCCCTGCTGAGCGGATTTCACATTCGTACTCCGCCCGCAAGCTGGTTGGCGCGGGCCTCGGCTGCTCACGGACGCGGACGGCTTCGTCCAGATTCTACCGCGACTGCCATACAACTGAAGGCACGTGTATAACCTATACTACTCACGGCGAACATGCGGCGAACCTTGCGGCTACTACGAAACTCGAAACTCGAAGTTCGTATCGTACCGTCCCTCTCGCTCTCGTATTAAATAGTATAAGTGTCAGAGGACCGCACGACACGAACTTCTAGTTTCGAGTTTCGTAGTAGCCCTGCTTGATCCTTTGACAGTTTCACTGACATTTCTTATAGTAGATGCAACAGTTTCGATCTAAGTTTAGATTTCTCATTTTTTTGCAGCAAAGGTAATAACTTGCATTCAGCCAAGTTATTTAACATAAATTATTTAATAAAATAAGATGGTTGCACTTGGTTGCACTAGTAAATTATTGACAAAAACATGTACTCCAACTGCAATCCGGCTGCAAAATGGGAGTTTGGATGCAGTTATTGCGCAGTTAGTACAACTGCACCAGCATGGAACCGACTGTCAGAGGACTGCATTCCAACTGCCATTTTAGGCAGTCGGAGTGCATTTTACGCAGTTCTGATGTAGTTCTGCCATTTTACAGCCGGATTGCAATTGAATGCGGTCCGTGTGTAAGACCGTACATTACGACGCCTACCGCTACCTATCAGCGACTTATTTATTATAGGTACTTCGATTTGTAATTTACCTTCACGTAAATCAAGATTGGTTTTTTGGAATCTTTATATTTTTTATTTCCATCCAATTTTTTTTTCTTACGGTCATCCCGTAAACTAATTGAAAATACAAACTGAAATATAGATGCACAGAAAAACCAAAAATAAGACCAGCACTGGGAATCGAACCCAGGTCCTCGGTATCCGTACGTGTGCTATACCGCTACACCACTGCCGGTCAACCACCACTGCTGGTCACTGCTGGTGGACCACCAGCTCCTGGATCTCTCTCTTTTTACGGATCCTCCACGTGCCGTCGTCTCTCTTGACAGGTCCCAGGATCTTACGCAAGACCTCCTTTCCGCTACAAGGAGTTGATATTCCTCTTGTGTGTTAGTGTCCAGGCCTCACAGCCATACATAAGGACAGGTCTTACGACAGTTTTATAGATCCTTAACTTTGTATTCCTGCTGAGAAGCCTGGACAACAACACCAATAAGCTATCACTACACAAATTTCGTTGATTTCTGTTTAGTAGTTTCTAGTTATTATGATTAACTCAGGGACTTTATACATCCCTTGGCCATAGAGCTTATGGGAACGGAAGCATTACCATGTCCTCGGTACCGCTCTGCTTTCAGAGCATGACATTAGTGCGTGTGAGCTAACTTTGGGGGCGGCAGATGTGAGCTTAGCCTTCGGAATTCAAAAGCTTAATGGTTGCTTGACCTGAAAAGTATATTTTCAGATTTTTATTTTATTTATGACGGTGGAAGCATTCTACACTTCTACTGAACGTAGATATAGTTTAGATATAGTTAGTGTTTAGTTTTGTAACTAAGGGACCCCATAAATACCTGTATTATAATAATATTTTTTTGTATTTTTTTCTTTAATTGTATACTGTAGTTGTTTAGTACCTATTTTATTTGCAATTATTTTATTTTGAAAAAACGACTCTGCCAAGTTTCTTGCGGCGCATTCTTCTTGGCAATGAATAATGATGGTCTTTCCGAAAGCGCTGGTAGTTTAAAAAATGACGTGTAAAAGTGCCCATTGCGGCCTATTTACTGAATAAATGATTTAATTTCATTTCGTAAAAGTGAACAGACAACTTTTTCTTTACTGTTTTATTATTATATGTGTAGATTTGCCTAGCTTGTAATCTAGATTTTCAGATTGAAATAAAAATGTTTTTTTATTTGTATTGATTTACCTTTATATCCTTTTCATCATATCTATCTATCGACCAATTCAGTCTAAATGTCTATCCATTATCTACGTTACAAATCAAACTGTGGGCATGAAGAGGCATAAATAATTTGTTTATTACCAAGACTATTCATATTAACGAAGATTTTCTTAATTAAACCAAAAAATGTGTAATTATAATTTTAAGGAAAAATCCGGATTCACATTAACCAGAATACGGATACAAACAGAATAAGGCCGTCAACGGGCTGCGTGACAGACGCGCGAGGCGCCCGCATTCGCCTCCACCGCGTCGTCTGGCTTCACCCCTCAAAATACCGAAAATTCTTCTATAAGCGCGCCTTAATAAGTGTGGCCACGAAAATGATGGTGTATTTTGGAAACAACGGAAAATGTAGAAAAAAATAGTCTTATCAATGTCCTAATTTTTTTATGTTTGCATGCATGGTATATCATATTATGAACATTCAATCCATGTTTTAAACAGCAAGTTTTTCTATACCCTGTATTTTTACAATGCTACAAAGTAATCAGGGATAATCCGAACCTGACCACGTAACTGACTTTTGTGCAGAAATTTTAAGTTATTGTGGAAAAAAAGATAAAATAGAATAAAATGTATTTACAACAAGTTTCAGTGATAATATCTTAAGCAACTTAAAAACAATAAACGATATATTCTAATTTATAAACTGAAAATTTGAGTCTGAACACAATGAACTCTCGAAATAAATAACCCATTCACAAAATTATTCTATTTTTTTTTATTCGACTGCATTGCAAACGAGAACGTGGGTCTCCTGATGGTAAGAGATCACCACCGCCCATAAACATCTGCAACACCAGGGGTATTGCAGACGCGTTGCAACCCAAAAACTAGACCACGCCCT
>NC_133493.1:10065880-10282188 GCF_025370935.1 Choristoneura fumiferana
CTGACGGCTGCATTTCCTCTTACGTTCATGTACCTACGCTATTGCGTTGCATAGTTTAGGATTTTCGGTAACCAAGTTGGGACTAGGTCGTATTAAGCGTCGGCCGGTAACGTCGACGGCATGTATTGCTGTTAGTCGAGCTATGCAGCCATTGCGTTGACTGAGTTTGGATAGTTGCTGTAGGGATACTCGCTGAAAGCGGATCTGGCGTATCTGTTATTAAGGTATAACTCGGTACTTGGGTTCTTGAAATGCTTTTTATTGTTCTCATCCACACACAGGTGTTGAGATATCAAGAGCGTCGTAATGCTGATTTTTGAATAGCAGATTGATTTCAGCTACGGCGTCGTCTGCTCAGTTTGGTGGGAAGTTTGTATCGATACGTTATTGCTATTCGAACAACCATAGTGGATCGTTATGTTCATTGCCGTAGTATTCACCTTTTCTTCTGAACCACCCACGTGCCATCATTATATTGGGCATCATTATATTGTATCGCTTATTGTCGTTGGGGCCTTGACGGTTTGGTTCATGGTCGCTAAGGATGGCTGCACGCATTTGATCTGGTCTGGGTTGTTGTCGACGAATTTAGCGGGTCACGTCTGGCCGCTCTATGGTCAAATGTGTTGCTAAATGTTCTTTGCATGGTGGCTGGCTTGGTTTGCTGTAAAAAAAGCTTTATACTACTAGGGGGTGGGCAATGCAGGATTGACCACGGTAACTAATGTCGATGTCGATGTCGTAAATAGATAGGCAGTAGTTAGTGTTTTGTGGGGCTAAGATATGTGGTTGGTTATTAATAATATCGTAAGATATCAGTAGGTTATTTGTTTTTAGTTTAGGAATTTTGCACGTTGCGCAATGAAGTTGTTACCTGCTGGGGAATTTTAAGACAAAGCCCCCTTTTTTCCTTTTGCTTCGGCCCGTTGCCGTGGCCCGTGGTCGCCAGATGCTGCAAAACCAGGACGTAGTTTGTTACCGATGGAACAAAAGCGTTCCACGGGCTTTATGGAATTTAGAAAGTTTAGTGCGTTTACTTTTTGTGATGGTTCCTATTTTATACATTTTGGTCGTTAATCTACCGTTGGGTTACTTAGCTTTTTTAAAAAAAAATTATAGGCAGCAAGCTATATGGGCGGGAGTTTGGAGTATATTATGTAACACAAATGTCACGCACGATATTATGATGATGGCTAATAAACTAACTTTTTCTAGTGTTTTCCCGTCGTACGTTACCTATTACGCGATTTTGGAGTAAATTTTAACTTAACTTAATTCAGTTTTGATCGGCTTATCTAGTGCTAGGTAGGTGCATGCAGCTATTTATGGGGCTTGAATTAATTCAACCGAGTACGCTTATTGCTCCTATGAACTGATGGGCGTATATTTTGAGTTTGGGGACCTAAGTTGGCGATGTCGCGGTGTTTTAGTACCTACCTACGTTCACTGTCAGCGCTATTCTGAGTCTTACGTCTATCTATTATCTCTATAGCTACAGTGTGTACGTCACGGGATTAGCTGATTGTCTTTAGACTCAAGGGGCTATATCTGAATAGAGTAGAATCTCATTAAGCGAAGTAGAGAGTAGTAGCACGATTCGGAACGAGCTTCACCGCGGGATTCAGCTGTTCTTTTCTCTGCTTGCTTCGGACTCATACGGGGGCTCCTAGGCGCCTCTGAATCTGAAGGAGCCTCTCGCACTGCGCTGCACCGCTCGCTTAGAAGAGTCCCTGGCACTATCCTGGCACTGTTAGTCTTTCCACTGGCTTTACTTAGGCCACTGTTTATACTATTTACACTAGGCAAACCCTACGAGAATTTACAAATTACCTACGCGTGTGCCGTTGCACAAAGTTGGGATGTGCGTCTCTATTGTATAGCCGTTTTTTTTGTTTTTGTAAAAAGGATCGTAGTACAGGAGGACCGCTTTACGACGCGACCGCTCTCGACCGTGTCCACAAACCGAATCGGAAATGATGGGACAACTTTGTCGCACGTAAAATTGAGTAGCAGGAGCTTTGCTCTTACAAAAACGAATGGTGATCAGAACTAATTAGTTTTATAAATAAGAAAGTTTGTGAATGTATTTGAATGTTTGCTTTCAATGCAAGCATAACTCTCGATGGGTTTGAATGGAAATTGGCACAGATAGTTCTTAACTTGGATTGTGGGGTATTTTTTATCCCATAAAATGGTACAGGGCAACGACTAGAAGGTTTTAAAAAATTTAGCATAATTTATGTCACCCGGACTAACCAAAGCCCATATTTATTATACCTACATTTTGGAGGAAACTAGGAAACAACAATTAAATGTGGCAAAACCTGCCCATATTACCTATTTAAACAAACTTAATTAAATTCAGATCTTCATAGCAATTTCCTCTATCTTAAGGGAATTTTAAAGCAGCCCTTGATAAATTGGCTCAATTTGCTTTGTTTCGGATACCTTGGCCTCGCGAAATATTTAAGATCCATTAAGAAATTCCCTCATTGTTTTTGAAACCGTTTCCGCGTTTCATCTTTTATGCTTTTAATTTGTTTTTAATTAAATAGGTTGAAATGTTATTCAAAGGTAGGTAAGTTACAGAATACCAATGTATTTTACTGTATTCTTACAAATAAATTAATTTTAATTTTAAATACGAAAATAAATAAGCAAAATTAAGAAACATTGGAATCAGTAGGTATTGAAATAATTAATTAATTTCTTTAAATTTAAGTTTGAATTTCCGGGTTAGATGTATGATACATACTTAAGTCAAAATGTGAACAAATAATAGAACTCGAGCATACTTACTAACATTTTATGTACAATATTTGTAACGTTTGCTGAATACACATTTTGACAGTTGTCATTTGACTGTCATTCAGCTGCCACTCGCTATAACTTGTCTCTCTCTGATGTTTTTAAAAAATTAAAAATTTAAAAAAAAGCTATCAAGATGTCACCCGCTGGGTTGAGTAATGAGGCACGGTTATTTTTAACGTATTTTTGAGAAAAACGGACGGACGGACAGACAGCAAAACGATCCTTTAAGTGTTTCTTGTTTTCTGACAGACGTACGAGTAGACCCTAAAAACGATTCAATTTGTCGATTATTGCAGCCTAAGGTAAAAATAATATACATCTAAGTATACTCAGTAGATAAAATACCACTAGCGCCATCTCTTAGCGTCTTATCCTTATTACAACGTTGTCCATTTAGCGTTTATCATGAGCAGCTGGTAAGATAACAAAGCGCCATCTAGTCACGCCATGGTAAACTTGGTACTGAAGGAAGAGGTCTCCTTAGTTTCCAACTTTTCACATTCGGAAAATGAGGTCACGACAGTCGGTGTATTATAAGGGTGTAAACTAAGGGTTTTATGTTTCGAAAATACAATTTGAGACATGGATGCACAGAAAAACCAGAAAAAAATATGTTTGTCATTCTTTCACGCTACAACGTACTAAAACAGCTCAGAGTCTAGGTAAACATTCTATGTTAACTTTAGGCTACAACAAACAAGCACAATTATAAATGTCAAAACAATCTACCACCAGTTTGTACAGCACCTGCATCTATTTTATCTTTGTAAAACGGAACCTGGCAAGAAACCCAACAAGGTATTTTTTTTCAAAGCAGTTCTAATGTCATTTAGGCTCATCGAATTTAGATCACATGCAGATAAAAAAAAAATCAAACACTGGCAGTTTAAAAAGTGATAACATCAAGTCAGCATTATCACCAATTGGTCCACGTGTTAGCGGTGACCTAATGTTTTTATAGCAACACTGAGACCTTGAACTTTCAAATAATTGACACCTCCACACTGGCTTGATTAACTCTCATTTTATGACCGGAAACTCCCATTGCGGACACTAGATTTCAACCCATTTAATTAAAAGCTTCATTTCATCATCTTCATTGCAGGTTGTAGGACCTTGTGCAAGGTCCGCCCGGATTGCTACCACCATCTTGCTCGCTAATCCTGCTGTGCAGCAGCAGTGCTTGCACTGTTGTGTTTCGGCGAGGAGAGTAAGACAGCCGGTGAAATTACTGGCACTGGAGGTATCCCATCTTAGGTCTCTAGGTTGGCAACGCATCTGCAATACCACTGGTGTTGCAGGTGTGTATGGGCGGTGGTGATCTCTTACCATCAGGAGACCACTTGCTCGTTTGCCATCCAGTCGAATAAAAAAAAAAACATCGTCAGCCGGAAGACATGTATTGCTGCACAAAGGCCTCCCCCTTAGAACGCCACAATGTATGATGAGGAGATAGATGGAACTTGCATCCACTGGTTCCTCGCATAAGTTCATTAGTGTAAGGCTTGCCAACGCTTCGTCTTCCCGTTTTTGCCGCCACACGAGGATTTTTCTCCCACGGTTATATATGGTGTTCTTCGAGCGATGTAGCCTGCCCATTGCCAGTTCAACTTGCTTGCTTTCAAGCTTATTTATCTACAGGATAAAGCCATAAACTGGGCGCCAACGGGCAGTACAACGGGCAGCGGCGCGACAACCGTGTTCTCTGTTCATTGCGTGTGGTACCAGGCCCCTGTACCAAAAAAGTTACAAGTGCTACGCTACAATTCTACAAAATTGTTAAGTTTCTCTTAGTAAAATGTTACAATTTTGTAGAATTGTAGCACTTGTAACTTATATGGTACAGGGGCCAGGTAACTACTGTACGCCTTGCGTTTCGACTACGCAGTGAACAGAAATTGAAACAAAAATGACGAAACTGAAACAAAAAAGAAAATTTGGTTGCCGTTGCAAATTCAGACACTAGCTCGCACACAATTCCGCTTCTTTACTTATGTAAAGTGTCCGCTAAGCACAACCCTTTGAGGAATATTGTGTTTGAAATACATAGGTACACATAAACTACTAAAATCTTTTTCGCTCAGCTGTAATCGGTTAAAAAAACATGTAAATAAATAAATAAAACCGTGGCAGGTTGTCAAACATATTAATAAAACAGTAGTCACGCTGGTATACCAGACTATGCACTTTAGTAACGGCACTCAGATTAGACACGGTGTCTAATGCCCGCCTAGTAACTAGAGTGAATCGCTAGGGGTACCACACGCTAGGAATTATCCTAAAAAGTCCAGTATTTTTTAATATGTATATATGAGGGTGAAAACGAGCATGAGGGTCATCTGATGGGCAGCAATCACCGCCGCCCATGAACACCTGTCAACACGAGGGGTCTCACAGGTGCGTTGCCGGCCTCGGATTGATAGGCCATATTATAGGGATTTTTGGGGATTTAGGTCGTATGGGGATATTTATCATCATCATCATGTCAGCCTTAGAACGTCTAATCGTTATATAGAGGATAAAATTTTAATGACAGGATTTTATTAAATTAAGATCACTATCGATGTACTTATAGAGATACTTCAATCCAATTTCTGTTTCAGTTTCAATATTGCTTTCATTTTCAATTTCAGATTTAATTTCAATTACTTAAGTATTACGGAAAAGCTTGTGTATGGCACCAGCATTAATATCTGCCACAGTGGAGCGTACAAAAATATCTGACACACGTACTACCGGCTCTAGAAATAAGAGTCGTATCAGATATTTATGCACGCATTGTTGTGTCAGATATTTGTGCTGGTGACTGTACAGTAAACTAGCTGAAAAGTGTTTTATATGAAGACACTTCACTCACGCTTCTTTCACTCTCCAGTCTCATCATCCATCATCATCATCCAGCCTATATACGTCCCACTGCTGGGCACAGGCCTCCTCTCAGAACAAGAGGGCTTGGTCTATAGTTCCCACGCGGGCCCAGTGCGGATTGGGAACTTCACATACACCATTGAATTGCTCCGCAGGTTTGTGCAGGTTCCCTCACGAAGTTTTCCTTCACCGCAAAGCTCGTGGTAAATTTCAAATGTAATTCCGCACATGATTTTCGAAAAACTCAGAGGTGCGAGCCTCGGGGTTTGAACCCATGACCCTCTGCTTGAGAGGCGATAGGTCAAACCACTAGGCCACCACGGCTTCATATACTAGTAATCGCCCGAATTGTGTGTATTTTTTCTAAGCATTGTTCTGATGACGAGTACGAACACAAATAACTAGAATGAATACAAATGACACGTCCGACGACATTAACAAGTATTGTTTCAGAAGGTGGTACTTAAGCTACTTCTATCTAATTATCTGAAGAGGTTTGATAGAGAGATCATATTAATTATTTTATAGTGCAATGTTACACCCTACCTATAATCTAGCGAACATTGTCGAACATTTTTCGCTTTAGACACTGAAAAACACTTAGGGGCTGTTTCACCATCCATTGATTAGTGTTAACTGGCGGTTAGGTGTGATGCCGTCTCTATTTGTTTTGTTCGAATAGACGGAGACGGCATCACATTTAACCGTCGGTTAACGCTAATCAATGGATGGTGAAACAGCCCCTTAATATCACACTGCTAACACACTGATTGACAATTGAGATTATCGATATGGGAACCCACTACCTGTCACAAAATTTTGCCCCATGGATTCCTATGTCTGATGATGAGACTTCATTCTTTCATTATTTGGCGTGGTAACCCTATCCACAGCTTCAATTACTTTACTACTCATGCTCGCACATTTCAGTGATTTTGACGCGCAGTCGCGATCGCACGTCTGTTGCTTCATTAGTTTCCAAACTACGCGTCTTTTCATTATAGCTGAGGCCTTTTGTCTATCGCACTTGGAATCACAATCGTTTTCGCTAGTTCTTTCTGTCATCAGTACCTACAAGCCGAGGGTAGAAAGAAATGGTGAATACGATCGCGAACGAGAACTTGTTAGACACGTGCGACCGAACTGCTGCTTAAAAAACGGTGACGGCACGGAATCGCAGTGACGCATCGTATGCGCACCGATTTATCGCATGCTCTCCACACCGCTGCTTAAAATACGCAAACGGTGCGGAAACGCAGTGACGTGCCGTTAGCGTCACGACTTTTGTTCGGTAAAGACCTGAAGTTTACGACACGTCACTGCGATTCCGTATTTTAAGCAGCGGTGTGGAGAGCATGCGATAAAAACGGTGCGCATACGGTGCGTCACTGCGATTCCGTGCCGTCGCCGTTTTTTAAGCAGCGTTCAGTTCATGGCTGTTCATTAAAACTTTTACCAGTTAAATTATACACGTCTTGTGACAGTTCTAATTTCGGTGGCATCATGTTAAAAGTGTAGGCAAGTGACATTTGAAACACGCAGGAAGTAACTTCGGTGACGCAGCCATGGACTTGTTAAAAATAATGGACGAATTCACAGGTATGTTGACCTTATTAATCTTTATTGAGAGAGAGAGAGAGAGAGAGAGAGAGAGAGAGAGAGAACCATTTATTTACACATAAAAATACATTATATGGAAAGAATAAAAAAATAACATAGTACAAATGGGCCTCACTCAGCATAACGTTACTGCAAGCCGCAACGCTGTTTTTCAGTGGGACCCATACTACTGAACACCATAACATACCCATATACTGGTTGTTAATTACATAACTAAAAACCTGATAATAGTTTTTACAGAATCGAATGAAGATTATAATAATATTGTACCTTAAAACAGGTTGTAAAAGATAATATACGTAGGTAACATTATAGAATTTTCCTAACTAGGTATATATTTACCTACAAGCAAGGAACATACAAATAGCCGACTAAATTAACGTCTGACCTACTTATCAATTTACAAACAAATGTAGAACCTAGAAAACAAAAGCAAGAATTGAAATTCTCGGTCTAGATCGCCTATTTTTCATCCGACATATTGGATGTCAGAGCTATGTGATGAATGAAAACAATATTATTGGAACAAACGCTAGAGTAGTTTCGTGTGCCAAATATGAATAACGTTTTCGCAACTGAATACTACCAACTTATTTAAAAGTGTGAAAGTAACTAACAAAACCAGCCAAGCGTGAGTCGCACCGAGGGTTCTGTACAAATTTGTAAGTAAGTATCAGATCTATGAATTAATATCTAGTGTTAGCAGAGCCTCTCTCCTAAGCAAAATGCACGCAGTGTGAGTTCATTTTAGATGGTAACTGATATAGACAGATAGCCGTAAAAATTAAGATTTTTGGATTTCAAATATTTTATTGATAGGCGTTACTTTGCGAGGTTTATATCAATGAACTATAATAATTTCCTTTGCCTCACCCGCGAAACCTTACGATAGCTAAGCTTATGAAAAATATGTGTGTTCTTACAGTGTGTGGAGGAAACTGCATGAACACGCATATAAACCAGCGTTACTGGCACATAATGTGCGGCAACACATGCTGAGTGGAGACCTTTTGTATCCTGCTGTGTCACCTAGTAACATAGTTTTAGTGCAGTTTCTATCTAGTGTTTAGTGGTACATTTTTGGAGCCAAAAATAAACTTTTCTTTCTTTCTTTCTTTCTTTCTTTCATTTTGCATAAGCTTAGCTATCGTAAGGTCGCAGATAGCGCAAAAATTATTTAGTTCATTTTAGAATTTCCTTATTGGTTGTGCTAACTATTATAAGCTGCTAGCCGTTACCCGCGACTCCGTCCGCGCAGAATCCGTTTATCACTATCCCGCGGGAACTACGCAATTTTCCGGGATAAAAACTATCCTATTCCCATCTCCAGGACTCAAACTATCTGTACATCGAGTTTCATCCAAATCGGTTCAGTGGTTTAGACGTGATAAAATAAAAATCTAACAAACAGACTTACAAACTTTCGCATTTACAATATTAGGTAGGTAGGTTAAGGTAACAGCTACCTCCACATCAAACAAATTTCTAGGATACCTAAACATACAAGATATCTATTATGTATAAATTTCAGCTGTCTTTCTTTTACGGTTCTCGAGATCAGGGATGTAACGGATGTGGTTCGAATCGGAGCCTGAGTGATAGGTGGACGAGATGTTAAGGGTTTAAGTCTACTAAACCTGAGGGTTTATTGCGTAACGTTTCTGACACTCGCAATCACAATCAAATGATAGTTTTCGCATACAAAAACTGTCATTTGATTGTGATCGCAAGTGTCAGAAACGTTACATAATTAGCCCTCTGTACGTTTTTGATGTGCGCCGCTCATGTCCACTCGCGCGCGCCAAGCATTGACATCCATATAACTTCCGTTTCAAAAGTAACCGGAACCGAAACGGATTTTTAATATTAAACGGAAGTTCCGACTTAACGGAAACGGTATCGGAGCTCCGTAACATCCATGCTTGAGATACAGCTCTGTGACAGAAGACGGACAGTGAAGCGACAGTAATGGGGTCCTGTTTGTCATTATTTTGGTAGGTACGGAAGTCCAAATATGAATTAGAGTGGTTAAATGGTGGGTAAGAGATCCCTTTAAGGGATATACCGGGTGTCGCCTGTAATATGAGCAAATAATTAAAACAGAAATGATACTCCTCAAACTGAACAACATTAACAGCTACTTTGAACATGAAACTACCGTGAGACTCACTCATATTAGCAGCCCAGCAGTCATGCATGCATACATGTCAGTGCAGTCGTGCGAGCAGAGCGGTGGCGCGTAGTGTGCTTGTTGCGGCAGCCGCCGAGTCGCGTGCTCCTGAGAGGAAGGGCTACGAAAAAGCCCGAAACATGTCGAGCTAAACTCGGTTTAAGACGTGAGTTATCGTTATAATATCATTTAATATTAACTGCTACTTTAAAAAATAATTCGTTTTTAATTATATTACACTTTTAAGCAAAAGCTTGATATTTGTAGCGTGATGATATTTCTAGGACGGCGTACATTGATAGCATTAAGTATTTAATTTGTATGAAAAAAGGAAAATTCAAAGACTCCGTTATTTTTAAAAGTCGCTGAACTAATGTTGTTCAGTTTGACGAGGACGATCTATGTTTTAATTTTTTGCTCATATTACAGGCCACACCCGGTATTAGCTCGACTTTATACATCTCCTTGTCCTGTGAACTATTATTTTCATATGTTTTATGAACAATAATGAGTTATACAATTCAATACGATATTTAATAATATTCCACTCGTATTGAAAATTCATCACAGATTTCTTCATTTTAAAATAGTATTTTCACATGTGATTTTAATTCTCAGCTCTAGCGTCGCTTCTATTTCATATTTCGAGAAAATCTTACTGGAACTGCTGTGATATAGCTTTCCGATGCAGATATTTATTTACTTACTTAGATTGAGTTTGGATTATAAAAGATATACCTAAATCATGTTTGATTCGAATTGTCCAGTTTAGAAAATAAAAATTTATTGACGATAAGGATTTTCGTACCGCCGGATGAGATTCGAACCTGCCCCTCTTGTAAAAAAACATATTTTTAACATTGGTTAAAGGTACAAATTATACAATTATTATAGGTTGCAGATTGACACCTAAGCAATGAAGCCTTAGTGATAGGGTCCCGTCTCACCCGGGGTCCGACCCTTACTAAAACGATAGTGTGATGTTTTTCGAACATAAACTCGTCTAAACATGGGGACTTAATCGACTCAATCAGTGTTTTACGAGGTCAACTCGGGTCAAGACCACGTGAGTCCCCTAATTTGTAACGGCCAATTGGTCTAGACTAGCAATTATTTGCAGCCAGTATTACGTAAGTATTTGTTTCAGGTAACAGAGATGTATGACATGCACGTAATTTGTTGTAATAACCAACTTATAATGTTGAAAAACCCCCGACATAAAGACAAAAATAACATTTATTCGCATTCACAAAGATACAGAAATACAACAAAAAAAATAAAAAAACCGGCCAAGCACGAGTCGGACTCGCGCAGGAAGGGTTCCGTACCATTATCTATACATTAGACATTATAGCAAAAAAACACGTGTGTTGTATGGGAGCCCCCCTTAAATATTTATTTTATTTTGTTTTTAGTATGCGTTGTTATAGCGGCAATAGAAATACATAATCTGTGAAAATTTCAACTGTCTAGCTATCATGGTTCATGAGATAGAGCCTGGTGACAGACGGACGGACGGACAGCGGAGTCTTTAATAGGGTCCCGTTTTTACACTTTGGGTACGGATACGGAACCCTAAAAAAATTAAGCACCACACAAATGTAACAAAAAATGACAAAAAATACATACGTACACGGCGTGTGTCCCTGCAAAAGTAAAGTTGACTCAGCATTATGCTTAGGCGTTAGACGCCTGCAGCGTTGATTTTCTGTCAGAACCATCTGTGACTCACGGAACGATAGATACACAAATATGCTAAACTTATCCACACGTAAATAGCATTGACGAAATCTAACTAAGAACCACTGTAAGGAAACTCGCTTCCCCATAAAAAAGAGAGGGAATTACGATGCCGCAGACACAGACAGACGTTGGCGTCAAACTTATAACAAAAGGGGTATTTTTGAGTCGGGGTTTAAAAAATTACTAACAACATGAATGCGAAAGATTATTGGTACACGCCTGATCGCATTATGTGTATGTAAACACACGTATGTTTGTTTATTACACCTTCCCGGTGAAATGGCAACAATACAATACAACGACTCTTTGTTGTACACCAAAAATAGAAAGCGACACAGAAAACAAGGTACCTAACAGAGAGAAAATTACAAGGTAAGCGATAGGCGGACTTATCGCTCAAGAGCGATCTCTTCCAAGCAACCTAGACGGATTTCAATGAAATCAGTACGTAGATAGCTGACCGTATGAAATAATAATATACAGACTTGTATAGTATATTCCGATATTCTCACGGTATCGTGTTAATTATAATCTAATTTTAAAATATAATCTTTAAATTTAAACCGCTGGGATAAGATACTTAAATTTCATGCAGGATTTTTTATAAAGCTACTGAAAACTACGATACATTTTAACTTGTTAACTTGAGTAAAGCCGCGCGTGAAACCTAGTGTGTTGTATTTATTTAACGAAATCACCATTGGGATATACCTGACACATTAAAACACCCGTTTCAAATGAATATACAGCTCCTATTCTACAAGGGATAATAATATTTTAAAAAGGTTCCGTCCCACTGCCTCGTAATTCGTTCCGGGCAGCGGTGTGGTCTCTTGAGGCGTGCCGTTACTTTTACAGTCAGGAGTAAACAACCTGCATAGGAATTGTTACGGTTTTAATTTAATGAAACGGTTTTTAACACTTTTATTTTCTTCGCCTTTTTCGTCTGTGTGTATGTTTGTTACTCCTTCACGTTAAAATGGATAGACGAGTTTTGATGAAATTTGGTATGTAGATAGGTTATTGGACGTCTGGATTAATATTCTACGTTTTATCCCCATGTTCTTATGGGATTTGTATAAAATCTCGAAATTTCAACACATGAGTTTATCGTCTTGAAATTAGGCACAGTTGCTTTATATACAACATTAACAAAATCGGCGATGTAACTCTCGGGAATTTCCATGGGAAGTTAGTAAAATCCAGGAATTTCTATTCAACTGCCAGATCCAATGGATAAAACGTTAAGTCTAGTACAGCTGCATTAATTATGATGTGGTAGAGCCTTACTGTAACCACTTGCTGGCTGCAGTACGAATGGGCCGGCTCGACCGGTTTAGTAGAACAATCCTACAGAAGAAATAGTAGTTTCGTTACTGTGTTTCGTACGGTGAGTGGGAGATCTGGAGGCCCAACTCCCCTCCTTTTAGCTCCCTCCTTTACGCCGGCAACGCACACGCAGTCCTAATAGTGCTGTAGGTGTTCATGGGCGGCGGTGATCACTCATTATCAGGTGCCCCGCATGCTCGTTTGCCAGCTATTTGATAAAAAAATATAAATTTAACTGTCACAGCGAAGCGTGCAAAAATATCTAACGTGTTCTACTGGCCCTAGAGACATAAGAGTCGTATAAGATGTTTATGCAGGCTTTGTTGTCAAATATTCATGCTGCTGACTGTACTAGATAAGTGCCTGTTACTCTACCAATAGAAGCGCAGGTCTTAAATGTTGACAATGACAATTCAGTTTAATACAGTTATATTTTAAATGGAAACAACTTGATGTCTAAATTTTAACGTTTATGAAAAGAGCTTAAAGTTTTCAAGCGATGTGACTGACATAAAACTTTAAAAGCTTTGTTATAGACCAAAATTCTTTTGAGGTAATTTTATTTTAAGTCTTGATATATTATGGATGGAACTATATTTATAAAATAAACACAAAATTGTTATTATTTTTAGTAGTCTCCAATCTGAGCTTTCGTTATGCCGAAATTCTTTATTAAAGTTATGATATAGGCTGCACATTGAGAACGGTTAGTATGGGCAAGTCTGAAACTATAAAACATACAAAGATCTGATCTGAGGAACCAAGTTATCGATTTCAGTGACAAGAACTTTGCATAAATATAGTGTTCATTCGTATTGAAAAATAAAATAAAGCAAGTGAAGACCAAAACGTTTTTTTTTGTATACACCTATGCGAATTTTGTATAAAGTCCCATTTTATTTCGAGTGTTGGCACTGACACGCGAGCGAAGCTGGGAGTAAAAGTTAGAAAGAAAGAAAGAAAGCATTTATTCGTGACATTACATGACGTGAAGTGATATGGATAAGAAAAATAATAATAAAAACAGAAATAGAAGCGTGGTTTCTTAGGGTAGGTATTTAGGCTTATTTTCAGTAAAGGTCTGCGATATCGCTGCCTAAAAGGTAACACAATAGAGGACTGCTATCTCTCTTTTGCAGAAATTCCTCAGGATTATATCCTGTCAAATTGAGGGGTACCTACTTATTGCCAATTCGATTGATCAAGCGGATTATTGGCTGGTTTATTTGGGAAACTATGTTTTATTTTCTTTCTTTTAGGTCGCTCTCTTGACAAGGCAGTGGCTTAAAGTCAACGTCAAATTATCAGCCGTCCGGAGCGGTAGAAAAATTCGCCGCCCTCTTATTTTAGGGTACTTATTCTAATTGGTCCGAATCGTAGGTGCTACATTTTTTTTGTTATGGAATTATCATCATCATCCCAGCCTATACACATCCTACTGCTGGGCACAGTCCTCTCAGAATGAGAACACTTGGGCCGTAGTTCCCACGTGGGCCCAGTGCGGATTGGGAACTTCACACATATACCATTAAATTTTTATGGTATTTTGCCGCTCCCTAAATGTGATGAGTAGATCATCTTTTCACGTTGCAGTAGCCGTACCAACATTTTGTCCCCAGTCGGTACACGTTTGTGCGACACTATCAACATATAAGGAGCTTGCCATTTCAAGTGTGCCTTTTTTGAGCTACTGTACTTTTTTTTATTCTTTACTAGCCTGCAAACCTCGTGAAAGAATACAGTTACCCAGGTCTTTTTCATTCAATTATGTATGTGTTAACGGGATAATTACGGTTTTGATACGTAAATACTTATATGAGTGAGTCTCACGGTAGTTTCGTGTTCAAAAGGCTAGTCAATCAGTCACACATTACCCTTTTATACTTAGGTAAGGTAAACGTCCGAGTGCTTGGCTCGCTAATGCCCAATGGATGACACCCTGCTGTCATCTTTTTTGCTGACGACAGAAAATTATAAATTACATCTATTGGGACTATAAAAATAGAATTATAAAAAAAACAATAACACTAATTTCTTGCACTGGTAACACTAAATTCAAATATCGTCTGTCTATTGCTGTCAAAGTTTAACGTTGTTTGCGCGTGGTATTTTAAAGTGTTATTTTGTGTTTTTGTGCGTTAATGCCAAAGATTATCAATAGCCTTGAAAGGAAAATAATTCACAATGTATAAAAGTACTTGTCATAGAAAAAGTCTGAGGGATTACAAAATATTCCTTTAAATAACATCACCGACACCGTTGTCAATATGACTGGTAGGTATCTTATAATAAATGTAAAGAATGTTGCAATATAAAGCGTAGGAGTGCTGCCCTCGCGACAGGTATTTTTATATTCCTGGTCAGCCTTTAATATAGATTTTTCTACAAGCTACGCAAAAAAGTGATCTGAAATAATACTGCATCATCCTGCTATATTTATTTTCACGGCAGCAAATATGAGTTCATATTGGCCCATTTCGATTCTAAATGAACTAAAATAATTTCCTTGCTCACCCGCGACCTTACGATAGCTAAGCTTATGCAAAATAAGCGTGTTCATGCAGTTCCTCCACCTCCACACTGTAAGAACACACACAAATCACACAAACCCATCTATCACCACCACCACACTACACTGACGCGTTTCGAACTCAACCAGAGCTCATCTTCAGAGTGACACAACCGTACAAACCACCGTTTTAACTTGTCACTGTAACTCCCCAAGTACCCACATACGTTTTATGAAACAAAACAAAACTACCCACAAATTATTAATATTTTTTTTTAAACCGTCCTTCAGAACTACCTTCATTTTTATTTATTTACTGTCAAGGCATGTTTTATTAACTACCATTGCTGAAATTAGATCCAAGCCGTAGCAAGGGAGATGAAACTAAATTTACCTGCTCATTAATAATAGACCCCATACTGTTGTATTTAATTATCTCCATGCATTCTAAAACATCGAGACGAAACCCCTAGCCACAATAATGTAACACTTCATACGAATCTGAGTCCGATAAAGAATGATTTAGTTCCAACAAATATTTGGCAAAATTCGACTTATCAGGATGGTCATTCCTATATGCCGAAACATGCTCTTTAAATCTGTCTACGTTCTTATGTTTTTTACTTAGGGAAGATTCAGGAAGGTTTGAAATGACTTGGAGCAAATATTGGGGTGTTGTACTAGGGTTATATTCATGTTGCTAATATCGTGGTTAAGGACCGCATCAGTTTTTAATATTCAGCTTTGAGAATTCCCGTGGAAATTTTACTGAATTGCGGAATTTCCATTCGATTCAAATCGAATGTTTACGCGGAAAAGAAAAGCTACTTACATCAAACGAATTTATTAAAGAACCACATCATTATTTATAGAATTGTTCGTCACGTTTACTAACATGTTGCTAGGAGGCGAACTTATTACGACACAGTCCCATAATGGCTCACAACCGGGTACGTTGCATACCCACATGAGTGTATCTATCGATTCGACCTCGAACTTTGGTAACTATCTAGGATTAGGCTATGAAAGTTTTACTGCTGTTAAAATTAGTTTGGTAGAGCTACCCATACACTACTGTGCTCATCTCGAAGCTTGGAAAAGAAGCAAATTAAAGTATGTGCCAACTCAGTTATTAAATAAGTTTTTAATAAAAAACGGCCAAGTGCGAATCGAACTCGCGGACCGAGGTTTTCACACTAAACAAAATTACTACCAGTATACACACTATTATCTATAGTACCTACCTTCCGTAGATGATTTGCTGTTGCTGCCAACTTCACTTTTACTTGTCAATTTTAGAGTTGCCTGCTGTGTATTTATTAAAAAACCAGGATTAGCTTGTTGGTGAATTTAGAGTTTTCTTATTGGCGTCAGAAAGGTTTTTTTATTAGCCTGTCTCTTTGTTTGTCATTAAACAACACTAACGCATTTGTCAAGCTAACAATATCGTTTTAAAATTTTACTCTATGCACTAGTACATAAAATAATTACCATTTTTATGCTCTGTACATCCACCATCAAAACGTACTTTACGAGAATGAAAAGGGAAAAATACATTTTAACGAACATTGCCACTAATAAAAATCTTCATAGCTCAAAAGCCCCAAGAATAACCGGCAAAATAGAAATACCTTACTATCTATTGACAGGACGTAGAATAGATAAAAGCTAGACTGATATTAGTGTCTGTGTGGAGCCGGTCGGTGTTGCCCTGTTTGAATCAAACTACCAATTCTACTATTTATTTTGAACTAAAGTTGTTTTCCATTTTGTTTATCTGTAGGATATTAGTATGTGTAAGTATTTATTATTAATACATAGCTGAACAGCACTGATATAGGAGCACGGACAGCATTACATGGGAGTATTTTCATTAATATGGAGGAAATTCATGACATGACTAATGAATGATTATGATGATATTAGTCTTAAAATCATATTTAAGCAATCATATTCCTCTTTTCCGTTGGCAACATTTCTTTTCGAATTCTTATATTGTATTACCTACTTTTATTTTATGTGTGTCTTAAATATCTATAATGTCCACGTAGTACGTTTTTATTCATCTTAAGATGGCTATAAAATTCACCTACTTGAGTTATCTCTTCATAAAAACAAAATCATTGAAGCAACTTCTTATGATCCTTGGGTAAGCACCTAAAAATAAGGAGTAGCTTTATCGCTAAAACCTTTTCATAAGTGAAACCCTCTGCTACACCTTAAATGTCGCCCCAAAATGATAATTTCACTCAAAATATTACCCATATTTATGGCTAACTGCGGGCTGGCAACACCGGCGACCGACAGTACGCCCGACGCCTTCGCGGGAAAAGGTCGCGTTCCATTTTCAAACCGTCTGACATTTAAATTTTCCCGCCTCGCCTCGCGATCACTTTTTTTTAAACCGCCTAGAATGCCATAGAGTAGATACTTAGCTAAATTGAAATAGTTTCGTTACGTTGGTAGTGCTTCAGTGATGTGGAAGTTTGGCTCGTTTGGTGTAAATTGAAAATGTCGGATGCAGTGCTTATATTGAAGTTGGTGGCCTGGT
Source organism: Choristoneura fumiferana (assembly GCF_025370935.1). Taxonomy (NCBI): domain Eukaryota; kingdom Metazoa; phylum Arthropoda; class Insecta; order Lepidoptera; family Tortricidae; genus Choristoneura; species Choristoneura fumiferana. The sequence continues at coordinate 10,083,482 of NC_133493.1, forward strand.
TTTGCATTGTAGAAGCGTAACGTGCCGAAGAGCTTAAAGCTCCATTAATTGTAATTTACTGTCGGCGTAGGACGGCTTTTCCTGGTTAGGTTATTTTTATAAAGCTACCCTTGAATCGAGTACGCGCGCTGAATGAATACCCTGAATATTCATAAAGTGGTGTCCTTAAAACTAGATTTTTGCTCAAAAAGTTGAAAGATTAATTAAATCCTCTCTACCATTCACTCTAATAGGTAGAGTCATTCATGATGACGCGTGTCGTGGTTCTTATTACAATGTCATTAATGTCTAATTTTGTCAAAATCACGCGTGTTCGTGGATGGCACTAGGTATATAAATTTTAAATGAAAATGGTTGTGTTTAAAGCTCCTGACACTCACGTCTTAATGCAGTAGCGGTTTAAAAGCCCTCTTATTCTGAGTGGAGGCCTGCAGGGCTACTACGAAACTCGAAACTCAGAGTTCGCATCGTACCATCCCTCTCGCTCTCGTATTAAATAGTATAAGTGTCAGAGGGACCGCAAGACACCAATTTCTGACAAATTTCTGTGCCCAGCCGTGGGCCGTATTTAGACTGGAATTTTGGTGGTGGTGGATTTGAACGCGATGCGTAGAATGGGTCAAACATAAGTTCGTATTTTTATGAAATTATCTGAGAAAGCCAGCTGAATTAATGTGCTTATTCATCATCATCAACATCATCATCCCAGCCTATATATAGGTACGTCCCACTGCTGGGCACAGGCCTCCTCTCAGAACAAGAGGGCTTGGGCCATAGTTCCCACGCGGGCCCAGTGCGGATTGGGAACTTCACACGCACTATGAATTATTAGGAAAATCAGAAATTCGGCTTTTTGATTCTAGGACCAGTGAAATTAGGTACCACGTAAATTCGGAATGCTAAAATTAGAGCTAATGAATATTTAGAAAAATAAAATATTCAGCTTTTTGATTTTAGGGCTAGTGAAATTAAATATAACGTAAATTCGGAATGCTCAAATTAGGGCTAATGAATTGTTAGGAAAATTAAAAATTCGGCTTTTTCATTTTAGGGCTAGTGAAATTAGTGGTAGTGAAAATAGAAAATTTTTCGGGCTACCATAGGAGAACCTAATTGGTCACAAGCTCATAATCTATTCATTAAATTTTTGCTGGTTATTATATTATCGAGGTCAAGAGGATGGCTCAAAGGTGGGATGAGTGGAAGATACTCCACCGACAAGAGTATAACTCTTAAGTTAAAAAAGAATATTATATTATCCTTCAACTCCTGATCACCGATTAAAAAATTAAAGTTTGCATCGATACTTTATATCAGCTAATTCATAAGGTAGGTACCTAACCTAAATATTCAGTACGTTTTGTCGTAAGTCGCTACATTAAAGTTTGCTTGAGAAGACAAAGTCGCCATGTTCGAGAACACAATACAAACTTTGCAAGTTACATAAAAGCTTGTAATAAAAACCATGTCAGCCCGAATGTATCTGTGTAGAATGAAACAAGGCAAACGTATAAACATAGCAACCTAAAGTACTAGTCAGACCTTAATCTCATTAAACATTAAGCTAGAATTTGACGGCGGTGATTTGAACCCGGCGCTCCACAAATTTGAGTGCGCTGCGAAAATGGCTGAAATGTAATTGACTTTATTATGGGCCGTTTACAATTTTTATTCCATTTTCCTTATTGAATTATTCAATTTCTTCCCGGCAGTTTACGAATTTGCGAAAGGCTTTCGTACATACAAAAAAGGAAGAGGTGTAGACTACACCTCGAAATCGGCGTTCATTGGGTCGATTCCAGAGTACCAGCACCAGCTGAGCACTACCCAATGCACGCCATCTCTTTCTATCGAACCATAAATATGTCGAAAGATAAGATTTAGATAGTCAGGATTCGACTAAGATAATATGACTAATGTGGACAAATAAATGGGATTCATGCAGTGAAACTATTTTGGAGAGCTAACAAAAGTCCACTATTGTAACTGTAAGTTCCTGTGTCCAAATGGTTGTCTGGAAGAGATCGCTTTTAAGTGATAAGGCCGCCTATTGTCTACTCTGTATTTTTGGTTCATTTGTACATTTTTGTAGGTAGGTACCGATTTGTGGTGTGCAATAAAGAAGCTTCTTTTTTTTTAATTGCACCCATGTGAAGCCGTCTCGCTAATAGTGTGTGATAAACGATAAACATGACATAGTGCCATTAAAAGCTAATCTAACGGTTAATAAAGCGTATATTCAACGTTCTAGATTAAAAGATAATACGACGAATAAAGCAGTTTAAAACTGTGACTTTAAACCGCTGTGCTGAAGGTTTGTTTTACAACAAACAAGTAATTTAACGATCAGCTGGTGGTGCCATATTGGTACCGTCGTCGTACAGTCACCTGAAGAGCGTGCAAAAATATCTGGTACATCCTACCGGCCCTAGAAATAGAGTCCTATATCCGGTGGTAGGACCTTGTGCAAGGTCCGCCCGGATTGCTACCTAAATTGAAAATACAAACTGAAATATAGATGCACAGAAAAACCAGAAAAATAAGACCAGCACTGGGAATCGAACCCAGGTCCTCGGTATTCCGTACCGCGTGCTATAACCGAATACGTAGCAGTTCAGTGCTGGTCTTATTTTTCTGGTTTTTCTGTGCATCTATATTTCAGTTTGTATTTTCAATTTAGGTTTTACGGGATGACCGTAAAAGTAAAAATTTGGAATTGAAATAAAAAATACAAAAAGATTCCAAAAAACCAATCTTAGCAAGACAGCCGGTGAAATTACTGGCACTTGAGGTATCCCATTTTAGGCCTCTAGGTTGGCATCGCATCTGCAATACCCCTGGTGTTGCAGATATTTATGGGCGGTGGTGTTCTCTTACCATCAGGAGACCCATTTACTCGTTTGCCATCCAGTCGAATAAAAATAAAAAAACCGATATTTACATATTATGCACGCTTTGTTGTGTCAGATATAAGTGAAATAGAAATAGAAATAAATAGAAATATAAATCATTTATTCGTGACGAAGTAGCGTAGCATAAAAAAAAGATATAAAAAATTGTTAGAAAGTTGTATGTCACGAAATGGACTATATGGAATGGACTGCTGGTATAAAACACTAGGTCGTGAGTTCAAGGGCCTCACACACACACACACACACACAAAATTTTAAATTCATATACAAAAACAAACTTTTTATTGCTTTTTATTTAAGACGTGAGTCTCACGATAGTTTCATGTTCAAAGTAGCAACAGCAGTAGTAAGATTTACCAGACAAATCGTGCGAAAAAAAATTCTAATAAGCTAAACTGTTGAAAAACTTCACATAAAAAGTACCTAGGCTAAAAATGCCCGCAGCTTATACTTTGTGTTGAAAGCTAAGAAAAGGAAAATGGTCGTGCTCACTTTGTTTGTTCCGTGTTTTTGTCAAAAATAATTCGCCGACGCTGATGTTTGTTTTATTATTCATGAAAGTCGCTTTGCTAATTTAAGAAACAAAAGTATGTCCCCTGAGGCTTGTTTTTTCCACGCACTGCCTGACGCTTGCTTCGTCTTAAGTAAATTTTAATAAAATAATATTTTATGAAGCCTGAAACATCGTTTGGAACTGGAAACAAAAGATCGGATTTCTTTTTTTTCTCATTTGATTCTTCAGAAAAACGAAGAATACCAACGAGTTCCGGGAGACATTAACATTCTAGTTGTACGTTATGTATCGGTACGGTAGGTATCACTAGAAGGGGGTCAAATTAGACTTGCAAAATATAACATATTAATGACCTAAAACAATCACTTGGCTCACCCGCGACCATCATTTATTTTTTATTTTGAACAGCTAACGGTCGCGGGTAACGGATAGTGTTAATATATTTTTAGAGAGTGATGTTTTCCCTTCCCTCTCTTTGGTTTAGATACTATTAACATAACAAGTATAAAAATCTTTCTAAGAGAAAAAGACCAATTTAATACCACAAAATAAAGATCAAAGAATACCTGATCGGCAGAGCTCGGAATTTTCACGGCATTCTTGATCTGTCATAGTGACTTCTCACTTATCGACTCTACCTAAATGATATCGATAATGATATTATCGTAAAATAATAATCGTAATATCTTTTATAAAGACGCTACCTAGTGGAACACTAATGTTAGCACTACAACAGACTGAATATGAAATTAAATTCAAGGGTGGATTCTACTCGCATAACTTAAGTTATGCGAGTAGCTTAAGCTACTTTTGTTTTTTAACATTTTCAAATACCTAAATTAAATTATTTTTTATAACAAATCAAAATAACTAACAAATCAATATGAAATTGAATTATTAAATTCGAAATTGTTGGCTATTCATTGTTTTCATTGCATAATCCGTATTTAAATCTATTTCACATTTTCGACTGCTCACGAGGTAATTGGAATCGCTCTTTAACGATAAAACCGTCTATTAATTGTTGACCACTACTTTTAATCTTTGTTAACATGTTATGTATCGATATATCGATATTGAATATCGGAAGTCAATAAGTGAGAAGTCACTATAACAGATCATAAATGCCGCAAAAATTCCGGGCTCTGCTGATCGGATAACTTTAATTATAATTACCTAGAGCAAAAAATGAGAAAGACAATGTCAACCTTTTCAAGAGAAGATTAGCAACCCAATTGTATCGTAACATCCGAACATCAGCCGCAAAAGGCTGAACAGTCCGTTTATTTTTGTACACAACCCTCGTCAGGAAAAGTTAAGGCCATTGTTTTGTCCGAGGAAATTAAGTAGGTTTCCATCGATGATTTGACCTGGAAATTTTTAGGGGCTCGGTAGGCGGACAAGGTCGCATCGACTATTATGAGAAGTTACCGGCTCTATTTTAAATGTTGCGGTGAAATGTCTTGTATAAGAGTATTGTTTAATAACGGGTTTATACCTGTGGTTTATGTGACTTACGTTATGAGAAACATTAATAGTTCTTGTAGTAATGAAACGGCTAAGCCTTGTAGTTTTAGGGCGTGTAGAGTTAGAAACTTGGCTCTACATGAAAACTGGTAACTTTTTTACAGTGCGAGTCATATGGTTCGTTGATTCTCGTTCTTTGTTAGTTTACTTCAAATCTTGCAAGTTAATATCGAACTACTTCCAGTACTACTCGTACTTCTCCAAGCTCTTACAAAAAAGATACTTCAAAAAAGGAATATAATTATCTCAGATAGGAAAAGTTACTGGCGTCCAATCCAGTACAATGACGACTTTGTATCTTCTGCACTGCTTCTAGGCACTTGGTTGTTAGCTACAAGTTTGCTGAAGCCACAACTTACTCATATATTTAAACTTATCTTGTTATTCCTATTTATCAGATTTCGAAGTTTAGTTCAGTCTGATATTATCATCATCAATAACAACTCTGCCTATACAGGGTGGCTCATTTAGATCGGTCTGAAACTATAAGACATAGGAAGATCGGTTCTTAGGAACCATATAATGTCATCGATTTTAGCAACAAGAAAAACTGCATTCATAGATTTAAAAAAAAACCTGTGCTCAGCACGGGAATCGAACCCGGTTGTTTTGAACAATAAAACTTACATTTAATTAAATAAAATGAAATACAATGCATTTTATTCATTCTAGATGTCGTGTTTCATAGTAACATTTATTACTTATGACCGTGTAGGTCGATAACCAATAGAAATAATGTAAGTTTTATTTTTCGAAACAACCGGGTTCGATTCCCGTGCTAAGTACAAGTTTTTCTTAAATCTATGAATGCAGTTTTTGTTGTTACTAAAATCGATGACATGTTTCCTAAGAACAGATCTTCGTACTTATCTCTTATAGTTTCAGACTTTCCCATACTGACCGATCTAAATGAGCCACCCTGTTTATTAAACGTTCCACTGCTGGACAGAGACCTCCGCTCAGATTGAGAGCAAATGAGCTTTAATTCCCACGCGGGCCAAGCCTGGATTGAGCAGTTTTTTGAGCCCGTATGGGAACTACAGCCCACGCCCTCTTATTTTAAGAGAAGGCCTATACCGAGAGGATGATGATGACTCGCATTAAGAAATTGACGTCCACTATAGTACATTAAACTCGATCAATCAGCCTAATGGGTTCGTGTTGCATACAATCACGGACATCGCTGACATATATGCCACCCTAATGAAATATACAAACCTCAGTACACTGACTCACTAAACTAGTGAGAAGTAAAGAGTTCTCATTAGTATAATCTAAATAATGGACAGCTCATTAGAGGTAGAAATTGAGGTTTACAACCCGCAAAAAACATGACTAGTTCTACATTTTGTTATTATTTTATTCTACTCCAAATGTACCTGCCACCTGCTTACATATTATGCGTATTTTTATGATGTTAAGCATAATAAGCATGGTACAAAAACAAGCATAGAGGCCATAGAGGCGTGGCTGATATTAACTTATGATAAAATTACTTATCTTCTATATATTATATATAAATAAAAAATAATCTTAAAATGTGTTGCTAAGCGCAAAACTCGGGAATGGCTGGACCGATTTCGCTAATTCTTTTTTTGTTGTGTTTTTTATTGTCCGGAGAAGGTTTTTATGAAAGAAAATTTGGGAAAATTACAACGGGGGCGAAGCCGCGGGCAACAGCTAGTAACAATATAAAATCGCCGACAAAATATAAACTAAAAAGAGCGAGCGTGGGCGAAATAAACACGATATGATATAGCCAAAAACGGACATGCTTGCAAAATACATGCTATAATAATAAAGAAATAATAACTTGGTTACAAATGTGTTTTTATATTAAAAGAAAGAAAAGAAAGAAAATATTTATTTGACAACAGTAACCGTGCAAGATAAAAGATAAAATACAGCACAGATTATATAAAAAAAAACTAAAACTTGTCTTATTCGCGGTAAGGGCTAATTATCACGGGGTCAAATGTGGCTCCAAACGTTTCGATTAAAATTACAAAATACAAAATTACACTCGGTGCTGCTCGCCAGTTCTGTTAGCTTGATCTTGGCTTGACACGCTGCCGCGTTTCTAGATACTATATAAGGACATGAACCCACTGATTATGGATATTTAATAGTGATCTTTCTGTAATATTCTACAACCATTTTCAAGGTTATATAAGTTTCTTTTGTTTTTTTCTTGTTTATCTTTTTTTTGAATAAAATAACATTACCTAACCTACCGTAATGTATAAGATGGTATTTCAAGAAGTCCTGAAAACTTTTCATATTTTTTTACGGCCAACAAAGTTTTACAAATGAAACCAATTGAAGCGAAGGGATAATTTACAAAACATTATATTGGTGTAACAATGTATAAGTGAATTGTAATAAACACTTATATAATTACAAGAGTATAATGTACTATTATATTAATATTGTATTGAGTAACGAAGAACTGGCCACAGCGGGACACAAACGCGCAATAAAGTGGAACTCCTAGAAATGCAAGTATATTTTATTTAAATAAATACCCCTTTTTCACATGGACATAATCCGGAAGCCAGTGGAAAGGCTATACCAACTACATGGGCTATCTGGTCGTATAATAAGTGCCATGTCATGGCAAGTTCACACACTAGACACTTGCTGACAAGAAACAGAAACGACATCAGAGCGGTTCTGCACCAACCTCCGCATACCTCTCTTGTCAGGCTTGTGGACGAACATCGCTCTCGCTTTTATCTATTCAGCCACGATAACGTTGTTCACAGACAATACAAAATTCACCTGAAACAGACGCAATAGGCCTGAATAATGATAATGAGAAGGTCCTGGAGTTTTTAACTACAGGTTATATTTTGGTATTGACCGTACCTAGCCGAATATCATTGATGTTGATTAGCAGTTAGTAGAATAATAATAAAATAACTTTTACGCCATAACAAAGGTCTCATATTGAACTATTTCCAACTCCCGCTATTACTAATTCAGGCCTAAATCAGCGCCGCGCCAAAATTACACAGTTTAAAAACTTTATTAAGGTCATTTCGAACGATTGTCGACGTTTCCGCTTCGTTTCAATTTGCCGGAAGGCGTTTTGCAGACTTTATTTCTAACAAACTGAAGTCAAAAAAGACGGTAACGAGGTCCTAGACGGTAAAAATTGCTAACAAGCAGCAATTAACAGGCAAGCAATTGCAAGTACAGACCAGACGGAGGGAGAGTTTAAATATTATATGCTTGGTATTCCATCGGCCCGCACAAAGCGGTTTGCTTCATCTTTCCTAATACGAACAGCTAATGAATAGAATTCGCTGCCATCGTCTATATTTCCAGATAGATACAACGGGGTCTTCAAGGCTAGACTGAATAAGCTGTTACTGTGTTCGTGACGTTCGTTTCATCCGAATTTGTTGAAATCCTAGCAGAAATTCAGGTAGGTATTCATTCAAGAGCATATTTTGTCATTCTATCTAAATAGTGAGTGAATTCAATAGAAAGTATTTTTTAACCAACTACCACGTTTCGCGTGCGAAATCTCTTAGCATTTGGAACTGAAGTCTTAAAGTGGAATTTCCTGTTCTACAAAAACGGAAATAAATGAGCTAACGGAATGGATTGCAACGTTTAACTAGATGGGAAGACAAAACCCGTCATATTTATGTCTAGTGTGTGCTTTCTGGTATTTAGGTATTTCAACACTACATTTTTTTGAGATCTTAGAGGCATTGGTAAAAGGAAAAACGAAATTAAGCCGCAAAAAATCCAAACTGTTACTGTTGCTTTCACAGATTGCGTTAATTAAGATTAATTACTTCCCAAAAGGTAGATGACCATGATCCCTGTTTGAGACCATGCACTGCGGAATACATTGGAGGATTTTTTCGGCGATTATTTTTCAAATATCCTTTAGCGTTTGCCGAGTTGAAATCTTGCCAATACGATGCGAAGGCCACGCTATAACTTTACGTATTATTGGAAAGTTCTGTCGACTATCTTTTGTGGTTTCTGCATTTCCTGGTCAATGTCTATTCAAATAAAACCTTTAGCCGTGGCTTTGCTATGTAGGTATAACCATTAGATCTGGCATTGAATTTGAAATTGCGGATTATTCGCGGTAATTCCTTTGGCTCTTCCTTTGCTGAAACTATTGCGTTTTTTTTACACTAGTTCCTTCATAAGACTTGAAGTTAGAACTGCGGTTATTTTTTCGCCTTTGTTTATTTGCAAGAACTGAAAATACTTCTGCGAAGACAAAGGCGAATAAAAAACGCAGTTCTTCCTTCTTGTGAAGGAACTAGTGCGAAAAAAATGCATAGTTTCATCTAAAAAATAGCCAATCGCGTGTTGTTTTATGAGAGGGCGGAAAGGGAGCCAGCAGGTTATCTGATGGGAAATAATCACCATCGCCCATGAGTACCAACTACTCAAGGAGAGTCATTGATAGAGAGATTTCACTAAATTCCCAATGGGTTTCCCGAAAGTTACAAATAGAAATCTTCTTGTACTAAGTCGTCACACTCCTGACATTGTCAAGAGCGATCGTGATCGTCGGTCCAGGACGAGGATTAGTAATGAACCTTTATGACGATTTTCTTGGGAATAGTGTGGTGGTCTTAACCAGGTCGTCGCTCCATTGTTGGAGGCCTACCGACAGCTCGTCTCCCGGTCCGCGGGCGCCATTCGAGATTCTTCTGACCCTATCGGTCATCAGTCCTGCGGCAATGTGCCCAGTCAACACACCCGCGCGGAACCACGCGGGATCGCGGTGGAAGCGGAAAACACAGGACCGGTCTAAGTGGAAAGCCTTGGGGGAGGCCTATGTCCAGCAGTGGGCGTCTTTCGGCTGACATGATGATGATGATGACGATGAGTATGGTGGTTTCCATGCTTTCCACACCGCGATGCATCTGGGGTTCATAGTTGGCAATAGATCGCTGCTACCGCTTACCCCTTATTCGCAATTAGTTACGCTTTCGTTGTCCTTATCTGTCACTTCGACATTTGTATTAGTTAGAAAGGGACAAAGCATTTGTTAGTTAACATAGGCTTGTTAAGTTTTATGAATAAGGGGGTTAGTGTTTATGAATAAACTATCGTTTACCCGCGGCTTCGCACACGTAAATCATTAGATCCAGCAGCTGAATTGAAATTTCGGGATTTTTAAAAATTCCCATGGGAATTTTCGAAAATTAAATCGTGGTTTTCATTGACGTTACATTAAAAACAATCATGTCAAATTTCATGACTCTAAGCCCAGCGGTTGTTGTTTCGAGATTTTATCCCTATCCCGTGGGAATATCGGGATAAAAGTAGCCTATAGGTATGTCTTATTCCAGATGTCCAGCTATCTAAATAACAAATTTCATCCAAATCCGTCCAGCCGTTTCAGCGTGAAGGAGTAACAAACATACTCGCTCACTCACTCACTCACTCACAAACTTTCGCATTTATAATATTTGTAGGATCAAACATTGGTTATCTAACGCTTTGTAATGGAAACAATAATATTATATCAGTGTGTATGAAGAGCTGGGATACACTTTTATTAACATATCAGATATCAGTTAAATTTAGCTCGAGATTCAATTAACTAAGTACGCTTATCCATCCTCCATTCAAATCTTCATATACTTTCCATATATATGGAAATCTATACTTATTAGATAGGTAAGTTCAGTATCAACAGAAAACGTTCAGTTCCATTAGGGTTCGGTATTTGCCTAACCCCCACTTTCCCCCTTTTAGGGTTCAGCCAGCCATATTGAATTTCAATTAACGTACCTACCAATGGTTTTTTTATGCAAAGGATAACATGTTCAGCAAATGCTTAGATTTCGCGAAGGATTGGTTTTAGGAGCGGGTATAAAAACTAAAACACTGTAAGACTAGGATACAATGTTGACTCTATACGAAGAATAAACATAATAAATAGTTCATACAATTTCATTACATTTAAAAAAGGTACTACATAACTAACTAGATATGGATGTTAGAGTCCGAAATAAATGTTTTTTTTTTGTATTGGTCTATAGACCTTGATTTGTCTTCTTGCAGAATCTTTGAAGCTATCCAGGGCTGCAGTTAATGTATGTCTGGTAATTGCCGACCTGAAAGTACAAAAATAATACCTACACCCACACGCGATAAAAATCTATGCCCTTATTTAATTCGCATACCTACATATCGAATCAAGGCGGCACCAACATCCGCAGATTTCTCTTGTCTGGCCTGTGGGCGAACATGTCGCTCTCGCATCGGTCTGGTCAGTCACCAAAGACGTTGTGCACAGACGCCACGCCAAAATTCGTCTGGAACAGACGCGTAGGCCTGATGAATGATATCGAATTACCCAGTCGTGCATTATTTTCATATCGTCGGGGTCGACTATTGCTCGGACGTACATTAGCCACACCCTTCTCGAGCCCTCAAAGGTGAGTATCGGAACGTGACTTTCCTTGTATCTCGGAACTAGGAAGAGCCCTCAGAAATTGATCAGTTGACAGATTCGTATACTGCAGCCGTTCTTTTAGTAAATATATAGGTGCTGGTGACTAGCACCAATATCTGACACAACAAGCGTGTATAAATATCTGATACGACTCTATTTCTAGGGCCAGAAGGACGTGTCAGATATTTTTGCACGCTCCGCTGTGGCAGATATTAATTCTGGTGACTGCCTATGCAAGGTAGATAGTTTTTTTTTATTATTAATTTCTAGGTTCTAAGTTCTGTCAGAAAACAATTTTGTCAGTGTTTACTAGTGTAGATAATTGCCATTGTTCAGTTAAAAACAAAACTAGAATAAAGAAAAAGTTAAAAAATGTACCTATAGGTAGGTACAGTCAAAGATAAAAACTCCTCCTTTCTTTAAGTCGGTTAAAAATTAAATATGGATAATCAGAGATAAGTAATGGTGGATGAAAGTTGACAGCTCTAATACCTTACAAACGTACAGTCAGCATCCAAAGTAGCTATACACTTTCGTACTTTGTCGTTTTACAGCCACTTACTAAACGCCATGCAAGATTGACAGTGAGTCAATGCGATACAGTAAAAAAGTAATCCGCTACTTTTGATGCTGACTGTACTATCGAACCATTTGATTCCTGGCTCTCATGCAGTTGAACGTTCTTGCTGTAAGTTTCAGGATGGATTCTCTTAGGGAGGAATGGTATGTATGTTTATGTTTAGTTACTAACCTCTTCTTAAATTTACTTACTAATATATTATGTGTTTTGTTACATGAAATAAATGATTTGAATTGAATTGAATATGTCACTACGACTTTTATTGTGAAAAGTGCTTCGAGTGCTGTACTGTTACTATTAGTGCTCGAATTGCCTCGAAATTTGGTCCTAACACACACACACACACACACAAACGTCACGCCAGTATTCCCAAATGGTGTAGGCAGAGCACACGAAACCTTACCGCTTCGGAGCCACATTTAGCAATTTTAGGTTTTAAGTTTGACCAAAACGGTACAATGGTGACGGGTTGCTAGCCTGGCGCCTAAATTTGGTCCTAAACACGTAAAAAGGTGTCTTAAAGCAAAAGTATTGATTTTTTTGTATTTTTTGGGCGTGTTTAGTTTTCTTGCATTTAATAAAAAAAACAGGGAAATTAGATACACTTCTACTTCTTCAGTGTGTCTGGGTTTGACATGTGCCTCTGCAACTTTTTTCATTCTTTTTTTGTCCTCAACGAGATCAAGCCAGTTGTCGAGCTGCTACTTATCATCATCATCAACATATCAGCCATAGGGCGTCCACTGTTGGACATGGCCTCCCCCAAAGACCTCCAGTTGCCTCGGTTGGAAGCGGCTTGCATCCACCGTGAACCCGCGACTTTAACCAGGTCATCCATCTATTATCCATCTTACCATCCTATCGCCTCGTAAACCTGCTGATAAAAAATCTACATAATATTCAATTTTATTATCTTGCAAAATAGGCCTCTATTACAAAGTTGGAAGATAAGAAATTTCTTAGAATTTCTCGTTGATCTTCCGTCCTTGAGTACACAGTTAGTACAATTCAATTAAACATAATCAATCCCTATTATTCATTCAGGCGAGTCTGATTCACGTCTTCAGAGCCTGAGGCTGTAACGTGATCACGTAGCATGAACGTGAGGTCACGTAAAATGATTGACAATAGCAATATTCACGTGAATAATACTAAGGATTAGGTTATTTGGAGCTAAGGATGAGCTTGAAGCAACTCGGTCACTTTTCGCTACTCCATAACTCTGAGTGGATATAATAATACTTCATTCATCATCAGGCGGAAGACGTCCACTGTTAAAGAAACGTCTCCCCCCTTAGAACGCCACGGTTAACGACCACTCACCACTTGCATCCACCAGCTGCCAGCAATTCCCGCGATGTTGGCAGTCCAGTGGGAGGCCTGCTAACGCTTGGTCTTCCGGTTTGTGGTAGCTACCACAGAGGAGAACGGTCTTCGAGTAGCTACTTGAAGACCGTTCTCCTCTAACAATTATATGTTCCTCGGGCGATCAATTCAGGAGAATCTTTTAAGGGTAGGTACCATCATCCAAATAAGTGTCTATCAATTTTTAAACAAGTTCCTTTCAAATGAATATGTCGCTAAAGTTGAACTTTCAAGTTGACAGACACGTCTATTGGCATTATTGTTTTATGGCGATTATCAACTTTAGGGTGGTAGACCACATATTTGGCTGATGGTACTCCCTAACACGTAAAGTGGGACGTAGAGTGTCCACGTAGAGTGGGTTTTCGTCTTAATCCCCAGTGTGAGGTATCGTTGGACGCAACTTTAAAGATGTGCTATATTTTTTGTTTCATTTAAGGTACAGCTTTAAAGTGTATTTGTTATACGAAAGTGTCTTCCCTCCACCCTCTGATACTCTCGTAGTAAGACTGTACTTTACAACATGTTTGTCAGCACCAAAGTAATTCTCCGAACAATATTGCCTTAATATAAAAAATTCGACGCTGCGAAAACGTAGGTTATGCACTCGTAATATGCCACAGGCAGCCGTGGTGGCCGAGTGGTTTGACTATCGCCTCTCAAACAGAGGGTCGTGGGTTCAACCCGGCTCGCACCTCTGAGTTTTTCGAAATTCATGTGCGGAATTACATTTGAAATTTACCACGAGCTTTGCGGTGAAGGAAAATATCGTGAGGAAACCTGCACAAACCTGCGAAGCAATTCAATGGTGCGTGGGAAGTTCCCAATCCGCACTGGGCCCGCGTGGGAACTATGGCCCAAGCCCTCTTGTTCTGAGAGGAGGCCTGTGCCCAGCAGTGGGACGTATATAGGCTGGGATGACTGATGGTGATGTATATAGGATAGGTGGGACGTATATATGCCACAGTACGTTCAAACAATCGTGTTAACCTTTGAATTCTTATTCCGAAGGTGATACCTTTTTGTCTGTCCAGCTGAACTCGGGAGAAAACAGTGGGATTAAAGGAAAATTACAGGGCAACGACCTTACAATAGAACTTCTGCTTTTTAGAGAAAATTACTAAGCAAGTTAGTCATTCTAGTACATGTTGCCCTTGTTCCACGTTTGAAGCGTGAAACAGTTACAAACATACCTACACGCAGACAGTCATGAAATTTCGCATTTATAACATTAACATTGTCGGTGAAACTATTAATGAGGGTAGGCGGAATATCTCTAGATGGCGTTAGTATCGAGAAATGTTTTAGAAAGAAAGAAATAAGACATTTATTCACATTCACAAAGACACACAAATACAACAAAAAACAATAAACAGTAAACACAAATGAAACAAAAAAGAAATACAAAAATAAAAATACCTACACGATTTTGTGTCCCCGCAAAAGTGAAACGGCCGCAGCGCTGATATTCTGTCAGAACCGTCGTCTGTTTTAGATGTTAGAGCCAGTAGAGTTGAGAGTTGAGCGTTTAGGGTTTAGGGTTGTTTGTTTGTGCGCAAACTAATCGACACCTCTTAAATATACTGGTGTAATTGCATATTTTTAATTTTATCGATGATAGTTCTTTGATATGTGATATGGCTTTTATCCGCTAGGGGTCGCTACAGTTATGATTTTTCGCTTATAAAATGACTAATCAATTACAAATGTGACGCAAAATATCAAATTTATCAAGCAGACCTCACGATAAAGGGGCCAAACTAGCCAGAGGGGCTACTACGAAACTCGCAAATCGAAGTTCGTATCGCACCGTCCCTTTCACTTGCGTATTCGAGTTTTACACTTCGTGGTATAGGGCCTGACACAAAAACCATTGGACGATTTTTTTTTCATCGTGTAATTAATAGATCGGTTTAGGTTACGTCAGATTTGATGACAATAATTGTTCGGTTGGCAAGTACCCGACTCATAAATAAAAAATGTTCATTCGTCAATGTCCACAAACGAGTATCGCGTGTTCTCGTAACGTCATTTAAAATTCTACCTCGTTTGAAGGTTCATCGTAATAAATTTAATGGACAGCGTAAACATGGATAAGTATGGCCTAATGAAGCTAAACTGCTATCCTTATTCTCATTGTGTCAGTGAACTGATTTGTTAGACGCATTTCCTGATATATTTTTCATCTTGTATAAAAAAATCGGAAGCGCTTCTTTCCCTATACCTAGTCAAATTTCCGAGCCTTCTTTCCTATAGTAAATATTTTCTGATATGTTTTTTTTTTTCTTGTATAAAAATTTCCGAAAGCATTCTTCACGTATAGACGTATTTTCTGATATTTTTATTTTCCTGTTAAAAAAATTCCGAAACGCCTTTATAACCGATCTTATTATTTACTGATAAACTAAAACTACCGTGAGACTCACTCATATTAAATGATATTGTAACGGATAAATCACGTCTTAAACCGAGTTTAGCTAGACATGTTTCGGGCTATTTCGTAGCCCTTCTTCTAAAGGCAACGAATAGCCCGAAACATGTCGAGCTAAACTCGGTTAAGATGTGAGTTATCCGTTACAATATCATTTAATATGATTCTTCTTTTCTCAACCGTTACCGCATCCTAATAAAAAAAAAATCCTCTTCCGCTATCGCTTCCTCAAAATTTAAGAAGAATTAGTGTGTGTTCAAGGGGATCCGAGAATGGTTTAGATTCACAATTTGGTCCACTGGAAAATGTTCTTCTAATTAATTTGTGTGTACGTGCAGGACATCGTCTGTCGGGTCCGCTAAGTATTTATATATTTCATATCATCCCCTTCCTCATCCGCTTCTTCTTCCGCTTCCTTATCCGCATCCTCATACGCATCTTCTAAATTTGTGCTTGACACTTCCTCCTCCTCTTCATCATAATCACTTCCTCAACAACCCTAGTAAGCCTCCCCCTTTTATAGATGAATAGATATATAATATAAGTATAAGATATAATATATAAGTAGAAACGAAGTTGTTGACCATACATTTTATACATCTGCGCAGCTAGGAGTAAAAGCTAGTTTTCAATAATATCCTTTTCAAACTTGTTTGTGGCTGAACTGAAATCGCTCTCAAAGTTGTCGTTGATAACAAATGGTATTGTATCCCCGGATGGCGACTGATATTTTAGAGATATCGTCTCTGTTGTTAGATAAATTGTGTTTACGATAAGAACGTGCTCATTGTTTAGTTATAATTTGTGTTTAAAATGTAGCGTCGCGTTTGGAAACTACTGAAACATTAAAAAGGCTAAAATGGCTGAACGGAATTGGATGATATTTGATATGTATTTAGATAGTAGATTTCTTGAATAACGCAAAGGCTAATTTTTATCCCGATATTCCTATCGGATCGGGATAAGATTTCAAAATCTCAAACGATTCGAATTCAATGCATGTACCTACCATCAAATCCCGGCTCGCACCTCTGAGTTTTTCAAAATTCATGTGCGGAATTACATTTGAAATTTACCACGTGCTTTGCGGTGAAGGAAACCATCGTGAGGAAACCTGCACAAACCTGTGAAGCAATTCAATGGTGCCTGTGAAGTTCCCCAATCCGCACTGGGCCCGCGTGGGAACTATGGCCCAAGCCCTCTTGTTCTGAGAGGAGGCCTGTGCCCAGCAGTGGGACGAATATAGGCTGGGATGATGATGATGATGACCTATCATCAGCTAAATAAGTGATCTATCAATTTTCAAACAAGTTCCTTCCTATCAAATGAATACGCCGCTAATGTAGAACTTACAAGTTGACAGACACGTCTATTGATTATTGTTTTTTGACTTGCAAACTTTTAACAACTTTAGGGTGGTAGACCACATAAGTATTGGGCTGATGGTATGGTACAAATACAAACAAATACAAATGTATTTTATACGACCCTATCCCGTAGAAATTTTGTATATCCAGAAATTTCGGTAACTAGTAACTAGCGGATGTAATGGTTCGCACGCGAAGCGAGTAATTTGTCGAATATGGTTAGCTTAAAAAGTTGTGTTCGTAACTTACTATGACCTCTATAGCCTTTAGGTATCCAATTCACTTAGCAGCCAATCCACTCTCGCAGCAAGTGCATCGTGGACAATCGTGGTTCATGCTACAAAATGACTACAAAGTGGGTACTTTGTTACCACAGCAAATGCACTAATAACAGTAAAATAGTATTGCAATGACGACCAGATGGCCTAGTGGTTAGAGAACCTGACTACGAAGCTTGAGGTCCCGGGTTCGATTCCCGTGTCGGGGCAGATATTTGTATGAAAAATACGAATGTTTGTTCTCGGGTCTTGGGTGTTTAATATGTATTTAAGTATGTATCTATCTATATAATTATATTTATCCGTTGCTAAGTACCCATAACACAAGCTTTGCTAAGCTTACAAAATGACTACAAAGTGGTGTAATTGTCCGTGATAATTATTTTATTATTTATTAATGGTGGGGAGAGGATATAATGATCTCTCTCCAAGCAGGCCCTATACCACAGAATAGACAATATCTAAGACAAGTACAGAAGGTTCTCTTTTGCGATGTTGACGAAAGCTGCCATTTTATATGCCTACGTAATTTTTATTAGCAAAATCACCAGCACCACCAAGTGACATTGAACTGTAGTGCTGCGCACGAAGCTGGTTATGTCGTCTACGTTCTGCCCGTCGACCCACAGCTATACGAGTATACTACGAAATGCAAAATTCGAACTTCGTATCTTGCCGTCCCGCTGGGGCTTATATTATTTTATACGAGAGTGAGAGGGACGGTACGATACGAACTTCGATTTTCGAATTTCGTGATAGCTCCCCAGACGTTATGCCCGGGGACCGAAGTTCGAAGGAAGAGCGTCGGACATTATATTTATGGGTCCGAGTTGAGAAATTAACATTAAATACTCAAATATGCTACCCCCTGAAGGCTTCAGCAGTGAAAAATCAAACTCCTCAAGTCAACGCAATCGAAAGATACAGTCATTACAAGAATTGTAAACCGAAATATATGATTTATCAGTTTAAAATTAAATCCATCTATTAACCGACACATTTTAATAATGTCATTTATATTAATTCAGCTGGCGTTCAGAATATTTAACGCTGAAATAAAATAAAAAAATCTCAGCAATAATTCTAAGCAATTTATGAAGGTATAGGAAACTTAGATACAGTTTACTACAAAATATGTAGTCCAGGCTATTATTAGTGAAGTAATATGACATTTATTTCGACTACCTTGACCTTAGTCCTGAAGACTTAGGGGCTGTTTCACCATCCATTGATTAGTGTTAAGTGACGGTTAAATGTGATGCCGTCTCTATTTGTTTTGTTCGAATAGACGGAGACGGCATCACATTTAACCGTCACTTAACACTAATCAGTGGATGGTGAAACAGCCCCTTAGTTTACAAGTCGTCATGGTTTAACAAAATAGGGGTCGTAGGTTTGAGCCCTGACTTACAGTTTTTAGTTTTTTGGAATTTATGTGCAAAATTACATTTGAAATTTACCATGAGTTTACGATGAAGTCCATCATACATTGTGGACATATACTTACCTACGAAAATATTCAATGTTGCGTGTGAAGTTCCCAAACCACTCGAGGCCCGCGTGGGAAAACTAAATTTTTGGAGTGTATTTTAACGTGTGTTAAAATTATGAATTTGTAAGGACAAATTAAATTAAATCAAGCATCAAAGGAAATGAATTAAATTGATAAGCTAAACAAATGAAATAAGATTGAATTAAATTACGTATCATTCCAAATTTTCCATAGATCAATAACTACACTACGTACATTAAAAGGCATTATAGAGTAGTTTAAACAGAGTACCATTTCAGCTTCGTACAAGCTTATCGGTATCAATCCATGTAGAATAAAGCGACATAATAAAACCATCAAAGCTTATCGCTATGTATAAAACCGTTGGACTAATGGCGCGGGCAGACCAGAGATAGATGTGCACAATATGGCGGAGAAGGATCGCAAGCGCATTCCTGAACTGCGTGCTGATGAAGAAACTTAAGACCGCCGTGAGGAAGTGGCGGAGGATGCGCCTCTTCCGGAAGAAGGAGGGTGAGTTGAGATAGCACATAGATTTGACGAAAATAGTAGGTAATAGCCGTGATACCTTGTTTAATCTATGACCTCTCAAGCAGAGCATCAAGGGTGTTACATTGTAAAGTGCCTTTTGGTAAAAAAGAACGACATGAACAAACCTGAACACACTTAGGAAGCAATTTCATTGTGATGTGAGTGTGGATCGCACAGGGCCTGCAAGCCCGAGAGAGCGGCAAGCACCGAGAGCGACTTGTGACTAGTAGAAGAATATGTCAAATTAGGTACCGTACTATTCAAACGAAGCAACATCATTTGTAGGTGAATGACTTGTGCCTGAAAAATGTCATACAACGTTTTAAACTTTCGTGATTCTCACTCATAGTCAAAATACCATAAACGGGACTTATCACGCTATTTTCACACGAGTAATATTTACCTCGACGTTTCGGCAACGTAAGTAAAGTAGTCTACTCGTGACCACGGCAACTGTAACGTTGCCGAAACGTCGAGGTAAATATTACTCGTGTAAAAATAGCGTGATAAGTCCCGTTTATGGTATTTGCACTATAAATGTCATGCAAATCATAAAATTACCATAAAAGACGAGTATGCCCATGTCCTTTCCCATTCCCTTACCAGTAGTAATTTTTATAAATTCTCCAAAAGGATATAAGACATTTGGAAATTGTACGATTTATTTTACCTCAAGAGCTTTGCCCGGTTTTTTAATTTAGTTTCTTGTCCTGCGGCTGGTTTTTCAATTATTCAGAGAGATGAGTTTTTTTATAGCAGAATATTGTGGTTTTATAGTTAAGATTACCTGCGGAGTGAATATTGCTTAAGAAATTAGAAATTATCGAATCGGATTCCTTTTTCTTCTTTAATTTTTAATCATTGTCAAGATTTTTTTCCTAAATGTAGCCCTAAAGTTCTGTCGTTTTCATGCTGACGGGTCTATGCTAGCTGACGTGGTTTTCACAGAACGGGTGGACTCCTCTTGAAAAAGAATATTAGCAGCGCTAACTGCACTCGACAGATTTTACCTGGCCCTATACTACACTACCTACGAATTGCAAAATTCAAACTTCGTATCTTGCCGTCTCGCTATCGCTTGTATTATTTAATACGAGTGTGAGAGGGACGGTACGATACGAACTTCGTTTTTAGAATTTTTAGTCCCCCCTGGTACCAGCACCCGCTGGCGTGCGCCCGCTCCGTGCACCCGCGCCAGCTGGGCTACTACGAAACTCGAAACTCGAAGTTCGTGTCGTGCGGTCCCTCTGACACTTATACTATTCAATACGAGAGCGAGAGGGACGGTATGATACGAACTTCTAGTTTCGAGTTTCGTAGTAGCCCTGCTGCTATCGTAGCCCTAAACCAGTGATGTTTGTCGACAGATCTATCGATGAACCGGCAAGTGTCGACGGACCCGGCACCCTCCACCTCGGGCACTCCCGCACACTATCCAAGATCACCGCCCGCTGATCTGTTGCAACTGGTTCGTATGATGTTAAACACATACTCAACTAACTAATCCATACAAACCGGCGAGCATGTCATCATCCTCATCAGCCGGAAGATCCACTGCTGAACAGAGGACTCCCTCTTAGAACGACAAGTCACCACTTGCATGATGTCGTCTGTCCACCTAGCTAGTGGGAGGCCTGCCAACGCTTCGTCTTCCGGTTCATGGTCGTACTTGGCCGGTAATTTTACTTTGATATGTCGGTTATCTATTGGCGAGGCCACGCTTCACTCAATCTCTGCAGGGCTACTACGAAAGTAGCCAAACTCGAAGTTCGTGTCGTGCGGTCCCTCTGACACTTATACTATTTAAAACGAAAGCGAGAGGGACGGTACGATACGAACATCGAGTTTCGAGTTTCGTAGTAGCCCAGCTGTTTCGTATCTCTTTCAAAGAACGTGTCATAAAATATTGTCATGTAATTTCATGTTATCAAACTGTGTACTGTGAAACCCGTTTGACGCCTGATTGAGTGTTTACCCGATGCTCAAAGGAGGGTTATTGCAATAATATTATCCGTCCTCGTATCTTATTGCTAGACATTTTCATCAGGCGCTTCTAGGCTTTCTTAATAATGAAACAATAAATTTTAAAAATCAAAAACCCGATTGCCTTAAAAATACTACAAAGAAGAAAACAAGTTTAGTGGGCTAGGTAGGACTCTGTTTAGTAGCTAACTTAAAGTTCAACAGTCGGGACCCATTAGGTACTAAGAATTTTTGAGCTGGTCACGATTTGAATGGGTCCCGACTGTTGAACTTTAAGTTAGCTACTAAACAGAGTCCTAGCCCACTAAACTTATTTTCTTCTTTTTAGTATTTTTAAGGCAGTCGTGTTTTTTGATTTGATTTGATTTATATTTCTGTGAAAATGGTAGATTAATACTAATCTATAACCTATATATTTAGAATGGGATAAATATTAGCTTTCATTTGATACCCTATTCGATAGATATGAACAAAAAAAAATTTTTTTAAGTTCACAATTTGGCGCCAAAAATCCGCCATTTTGATTTTTCAAGAATTTCAAGTACCCAGTGTCACTCGCGTTATCAAGACGAGTCCAATGAATCGATTCAGCCGTTGTAGTTACGAGAGGACATAGGAATAGACATACATACATACATACAAACACATAACCCTACTTCTTCGCAGTCGGGTAAAAATAGAAGAAGTGTATACTACTACATTTATTGTCATATTTCTCCAACATAATTACAATGATGCTGCCTACTATTTTGTGATACTGTCATTCAGTACTTACAAATGGAAAATAATAATAATGATATTTTTATTTCGACCAACATACGATCATAGTAGGTATTAGTAATACATAAAGCTTAATTCTAGTGTTAGTAACGCTACACCTTATAGTACTATTACATGAACTAAATCGTCTACAAAAACTGACTTTGAATTTGTCTAATAAAGGTAAATTGTGAGCAAAGTTAATTAGGCAATAAGTAAATGTACCTACCTGTCTGTGAGACTAAAATGAATTGTCAGGTGGATCATTTGAAACCGTGTAGAAACATATCTATAAATGGTAACTTTTCTCAGTCTACGCAAACACAAAAAATGATCATTAGTTTTACGATCAATATCAAAGTCAATTTCTTCATGTTAATGTATCCATCCATCAATGATATATCCCACTAATATTATAAATGCGAAAGTTTGTTAGTCTGTTTGTGTGTTCGTTTGTTTGTTACTTCATTACGTCTAAACCGGTGAACCGATTTAGATGAAATTCGGTATACAGATAGCTTGAGTTTCGGAGAAGAACAAAGGATTAGTTTTTTGTATCCCGGATAATTGCATAGTTCCCGCGGGATAGCGATAACTGAATTCGACGCGGACGGAGTCGCGGGTATATATTATTATATATAGCCTAGCCTAACTCTTTCCGATGGAGTAGTCGCCATTTTGTGCGCCTCCCTGCCAATGTTTTGAGCTCCTGGTATTACCCCTAGTAGGTACTATTGTTGTGTCTTGTCATCATCATCACCATCAGCCTATAGCAGTCCACTGCTGGACATAGGCCTCCCCCAAAGAGCGCCATTGCGCCCTGTCCTCGGCTAGACCCATCTAGCTTCTACCAGCAGCCTTTGCAAATCGTCACTCCAGCCGGAGGGCGTCCTACACTACGTTTCGGCAATAACTCGTTTACTCGTGTCGTATTTTCACACCTTAGTAACTTTTTCTACCTAGCAAAGTGCTGTTCAACACTAAGTATTGCCAATTTTTGAAGACGCGGATTCTCAACTCAATATGAGCCATTCGTTTATCTGGGCGTGAATCCCTCATTACGCTGATTCTATTGTAGTCGCTACATTCTGGATTCAATGTATGTAAATATCTCCTCGTCCTTCTTTTTTTGACTTGAACAACACTGACCTTCTCTTTGGCATGATCCATGGGATTGTATAGTCATTCTATAGTCTGTGTTACCCGTGTGGTGTCGGGTTAGAATTACACCTCTCCATTTCTTCCGTGGATGTTGTAAGAGGCGACAAATGATGGTTAAGGTATACCGTAGGCGACAGGCTAGCTACCTGTCACTATTGTACTATTTTTATCAAACTTAAAGCCTAAAATTGCTTAAAGTGGCTCCGAGGTGGTAACGTTTTGTGTGCTCTGCCCATCATCATCGTTTGGGAATACAGGCGTGATGTTTGTTTTTGTGTGTGTGTGTATAGTCTGTGTTATTTTTTCAGGAACCTGACGAATCTCAGAGGCACAGAGAACAACAATTGCGACAATATTCGTTCTTCCAGCTTAGGGTACATTTGAAGAGAGGACAGAACTTAGTCGCCATGGACAAAAACGGTAAGTTCGTGTCCGATCTCATGTCAACACTAAACACGATAAAACAAAACAAAACGGCACTGAAGCAAGCGTTGGCAAGTTTTTTGATGTGAAGCTATTGGATGTTTTTAGAGTTTATTCCTTAAGCCGAGTTTAAACTTGCAAGAAAAATCGTGCAAGTTGCATTACATGGCGAGTTCGTAAAACCAACGAGTTTTTAGAGGTCAATCGAGCGCCGCAATGTAATGCAACTTGCACGATTTTTCTTGGAAGTCTAAACTTGGCTTTAAGAGTAAAACAGAGAATTCCTTGATGATGATGATGACTATAACTCTTTGCAGAAAAGAAAATTTCATGACGAGTGAAATGAATAGTGACAAGGGGTGGGGGGACTAAAAATGGTCAAAATTGGTGTGACTGAAAAATATGTGATTATTTATCCTTTGCTATGGCATATTCAAAGTAAATTATTGAATACTTCATTAACTATTAAATAATAGTTAATAGATAAGTAAACTCCAGTCGCCCATCCTCTTACAGACAGATAACACGCGTCCTATAGTTTTTAAACAATCAAAGAACTGCCGCAGCTTCAATCACATTTATCATTGCCTTCTCTGCGAAGACACGGCAGCTTGTTACTCACAATACAATTTACCTTGGCATTTGTGACACCAAAGTTTCACCACTATAATACAGAAGAATGACTATCACGAATATACGAGGAAAAGCTTCATTGACAAAGGTACCTCTGCGAAGGAACGTCTGATTCAATAAATTATTGAAATCTGCCGTGGCGTCTATCCCTTTCTGTCATTTTCTATGTAAAAGGTATTCCTTTCACAATGCTAATACTAATCACATTGCAATACAATATGTAGCTTAATAATAGTGCTTTGATACAAGTTCTGCTAATATAATATTCACACATAATGATAATTTACTTAATATTCAGCACTGTCGCCGATCTCCTAAAGATACGTATATTTCCAAAGTAAGAGCTATTTTAAATAACTTAATTCACGATAGTAAAGAGCTGACAATAACACATATTTTTATTCATTTTATCTACACTGAACACAAACATTTTTGTCTTTTATTTTTCAATTATCATTTGCATGTTATAAAATTTCTTGCAATTCTTTAGCTTCTGCTTTAAACTTTAGTCATTTGATAGCATAATATTTAGTTAGTAAATAGTTATAGCATATTTTGTTTGAACAATGGAATCGAAATACAAGACCGACTGCACCCGTTTTCAACGGGTTTAGCGAACGAGGTGATCATTCAATCAAGGAATCATAAATTAGAAAAGTCTTGTAGTTACCATTAGTATTTAATATAATTGTTTACATTTAATAAAACTCGTTCTTTTTGGTCCTCTATGACCTAAAAATTTAAAATGAAAATCAACAACTTTAGATTTAGCATAGCGAATAGTATCCCATATAATTTCCTAGCTCCCTAGCTTATTCTTTCGTTTGCTTCTTCCTCTTCTAACATACACCTCGTGGGGTCCAAAACCAGGATTGTTGTCAGGCACCAGTGACCCCTACGTCAAGTTCAAAGTAGGGGGGAGGTTGCTGCACAAGTCCAAGATCGTCTACAGAGACCTGAATCCTGTGTGGGATGAATGTTTCACCGTGCCTATCGAAGATCCATTTACTCCGGTACAGATAAAGGTGGGTATCATCATGAACTATGATTTTAATTTATCGCTATATCTTGATAGTTTTGTGCATGGCACTTGATAGAACCCTGTTGCAGTCAGCATTTGCCGTACTTATCGGAAAAATATTTATAAGGGCAGTAATAGTCTCCCTGCGACAGGATTCTATCGAATGTTACACACGAACTTGTCAAGGTAGGTATGGCTATATACGTGCAAGACGTCCACCAACGAGATGGGATGATGACCTGGTTAAAGTCGCAAGTTTACGGTGAATGCAGGCCGCTTCCAACCAATGTAACTGGAGGTCTATGGGGAAGGCCTATGCCCAACAGTGGATGTCCTAGGGCTGATATGATGATGATAATTATACGTCCAACATGCACATACAGCCGGTGAAAATCACTGGCACTTGAGGTATCCCATCTTAGGCCTCTAGGTTGGCAACGCATCTGCAATACCCCTGGTGTTGCAGATGTTTATGGGCGGTGGTGATCTCTTACCATCAGGAGACCCACTTGCTCGTTTGCCATCCAGTCGAATAAAAAGTAAATCGTGGGTTCAAACCCGGGCTCGCACCTCTGAGTTTTTCGAATTTCGCTTTATCCGTACAAATCTGTGAAGCAATTCAATAGTGTGTATGAAGTTTCCAATCTGTACTGGGCTTGCGAGAGAACTACAGGCGCAACTTTATCATTCTGAGAGGCTATGCCTGTGCCCAGTAAGCGGACGTATATAGGCTGGGATGATGATGAGGAATTCAGAAAAGCTCTGATGCTAGAGTTCAGGCTCGAGCTCAAGACTATCTGCTTTGTAAGACCAATAAGCCAGACCAAATTACTTGGCAACAAGTTTTTTCCACTCCACCTCACTCATAACCGTTCCAGGTCTTCGACTACGATTGGGGCTTACAAGACGACTTCATGGGCTCCTGTCACTTGGACCTGACGGCTCTAGAGCTGGGCAGGACCCAGGATCTGGTGCTCTGTCTTCGGGACCCAAACAAGCCTCAACTGGACATGGGGGAGATTGTTCTGAACCTCACGCTGTGGCCCAAAAGCCAGGAGGATAAGGATCAGGTAAGGAAAACCTTTTTTTTAGACATCGGTTACACTTACACACTAATTCTGGCGTCAATTCAGTCCAACATTCTGGTCTGAATTTATTTATTTATTTCAAGGAGAGCAAACAGAAGCACATGTACCTATACAATTATGTACTTATAAAATGGATACAATCTTATACGAGTACTGCCTTCTCGCAACGTAACGTTTGGCAACCTGTTTCATTTCGCAACTTTTCATTTCCCAAACTCTAAAACTGTAAATATTTCAGGATTTATTTCAGGGCCATGGTGTAGAACCCTTTAGGTAGGTTAGGTTAGTTTTATAAAAATCCTGAAATATTTACAGTTTTAGAAATATTAAACAGTTGGGAAATGAAAAGTTGCGAAATAAAACAGGTTGCCAAACGTTATTCGCCGAAACATTAGTAAACCAATCTTATATTCACTTACTCCCTAACAAGCTCCCACTAAAACATATGGCTTAAGTGATTTATGTAAAATTTCATGAATTTTATTTTTAAACATTTGTCTCGTCATACAAATATATCCACTGACAGAAGTAATTTACCATAAGAGTTACACAAGCGTCGCGATGACCTGCTGGAAGAGAACGGAACGACGAACACCATTCGAGAACTGAAACGTGAAGGAACTCTAAAGCTGATCTGTGATAATAGCTCCGCACTTTTGTTAGTGCCCTCTACAGATGTGACTTATATACTTACAATGAACGGCGTCCGACACGTTACGCAGGCGTTTAATCAGTTTCGTGGCCCATAGCACCACGAAAATGATGACCACGAAATTGAAAAGTTCTTACTTTCGCGGCTCTGCAGTAAATATCCTATAGGTTTGAAGGAAATGAAATCAATATTGAATAACTCAACTGCAAATGACACAGCACCAGTAAAACATTATATTTATTTACCCAATACTCACCAAGTCGCAACCGTATTGAAAATGACGCTCGATCTTTGACGCAAATCTAACTTGAACCTTTATTACATTAATTATAGATAAATAATTATGGCTTGCGATAAACATTATACGTCATATGACGCAGTCTTATTTTCAAAGTTGCTTATAGTTAAAGAAGGATTTACAGGAGGTTTGACCTCTTTTTTTTGTTTAAAATATTACTTAATAAGTGTGGCTACGAAAATGATGGTGTATTTTGGAACAACGGGAAATGTAGAAAAAAATAGTCTTATCAATGTCCTAATTTTTTTATGTTTGCATGCATGGTATATCATATTATCAACATTCAATCCATGTTATAAACAGCAAGTTTTTCTATACCTTGTATTTTTTAACAATACTACAAAGTAGTCAGGGATGATCCGAACCTGACCACGTAACTGACTTTTGTGCAGAAAATTTAAGTTATTGTGGAAAAAAAGATAAAATTGAATAAAATTTATTTATCACAAGTTTCAGTGATAATATCCTAAGCAACTTAAAAACAATAAACGATATATTTTCTAATTTTATAACTGAAAATTTGAGTCTGAACACAATTGAACCTCTCGAAATAATAACCCGCCTAGTTTCGACGTATGATATTTTATAATACTTCAATAGGTTAAGGGGCAATTACACTGAGCCGTTGGCCGCATGCTGCATGCGGCGACCGCAAAAGTGTAAAGAACACGGTAATCGGCCGCATTCGGCGAGCGACAGCTGCCACCGCCTTAATATGGCCGCCGCAGTAGACGGACAGACTAATGTAAAGACGACGATCGTTCGCCGTAGTAGTTTGAAACAAATTCGGCGACCGCATTAGGTGAACGACGCAGTGTAATTGCCGCTTTAGGTGCAATGGCTCATTTTCTTCCCTGTCAAGCGCCTAGAAACTTTTTTGAATTTAGAATTACGACAGAATTACTACGTAAACCCTTTCAGACTGACGGCCTGATGGTCCAGACTGATGAAAATCGAATATTTTTAATAATATTCGTCAATCCGATCTGAATGACAGAAAACCAGAATGACGAACTGAATTGACGCCGTTATCAAAGTCATAATAAATATGGCACTCTAAGCAGTGCCGCATTTATATTTTTTTATGTGAAGGCCACTTTATTTCCGCCGCCCCATGTACATGTTTGACTTTTATCCTCTGAAATCGAGTGAGCGTCCTCTGAAATCTGTCGCCCGCGGACTGACTCTAAGGCTGCGTTTCCACCAGAGATGTGAGAAGATACGTTGCGAGAAATGTGTTTGTCATGAACCAATAGAAACGCTTCATTTACCTATCCTTGCTCCGCCGAGCTGTTTCCACTAGAGATTGTCTGAGCGAAAATAGGTAAATAAAGCGTTTATTTGGTTCATGACACACATATTCCTCGCAACACATCCTCGCTCAGCTACTACGGTCATGAAGAAATAAAAAAAAATTGTTATTGAGAAAACAGTGTTCACATTGTAGCATCCTTAGTAAAGGATGATTAGCAAAAAATGTTTTAGAGTACCTCCCATAGACGTAAAGTGGGGGTGACTTTTTTTTCTCATCCAACCTTGTAGTATGGGGTATCGTTGGATAGGTCTTTTAAAACCATTAGGGGGTTGCTAAAACGATTTTTCGATTCGAGCGAGCGTTACCTACATTTACCTATTTTTTTCGTAATGGCTACGAAACCCTATTTCGGGCGTGTCCGACACGCTCTCGGCCGGTTTTTTGTTATATGCAAGTATGAGTGTAAAACATGAAACTACCGTGAGACTCGCGCGAGCAGAGCGGTGGCGCGTAGTGCGCGTGTTGCGGCAGCCGCCGAGCCGCGTTGCTCCTATGAAGAAGGGCTACGGATTAGCCCGAAACATGTCGAGCTAAGGTCGATATAAGACGTGAATTATCCGTTGCAATATCATTTAATATGAGTGTAAAAATATAAACTTATTTAAAGTTTCAAAAATAGTTACCTACTTACCACAGACTCTTATTCCAACGTACTTAAGTGAATTTTTTTTAGTGGTTCGAATGCATACATATTTTTGCGCTTGACTATAAATATATCTCTTAGCTCATGGCATCTCTATTTGTTTCATCTTCAATGTGTATATGTGTCTTTGTCACACATTGTACAACCTTCTTGCGTCTACTCACTTTTACTTAGCCCTTATCTTGCCCTTATTGCTTAACACCTTAACCCGACCAGAGACCACTATATTTTTTTACTCATGTTAAGATCTGGTTTTTAAAAGGCATAACAATACTGGCCTTGCGGTCAGCGGGACTTGTTTGGCAATAAATTTTATGTTCCAATTGCGTGCAATACGCGGTACTAACAGTCATATACCCCTTCGAATGGCTTTACCAATACCTACGCTAAAGCCCGGAGAAGTGAGACTGCCCAGCGCAAAAGTTTGACAGCTCATGATAATGTTATTACTTATGGCATGCCAATGGGGGGTAATCGCACTTAGGGGTTGCACTTATAAAGAAATATTCTTCATTAATTTATTCTTATTTATTCTATTTTTATTTTTTATTTTATTATTTTGCGACTGAAAAGGTACAAAAACCAGCTGCTCATAGATCATTTAAATGTATCAGAGAGAAAAAAAATGTATTACTAAAATTTTGTACCCTATTGAAACTTAATTACCTTGAAATGTGTATTGCACAGTACGGTCTCATTAGACCGTGGCTACACCAATGCGTCACTCTGAACTCCGATCCAAGTCCATACTTCTTTCTCAGTTCGGATCTAAACTTGTGCGCGCGCACACGCAGCATCTCAATACAACATAACCTTGTCTTAAGTAAATAAACAAACGCGCGACTGATAAAAAACACGTGTTCGAATTTGGAATGCATTTATTTTTTTAAGCGGTTCTCCTGTGCCAGTGTTTCTTTACTAAAATATTTTTATAGAGTGTTTGAGGCAAAGGAAGTGTGGTGTATAGTGCTGATAATAAGCAAATTATTACAAGTGTTTAAGGTTATTAAGTGTGTTAAGTGAAAGTGTTCGACGACAATTTCTACAGACATTTAATCTCGCAAAACCTTAAGCTTGAAATGATGTATGCGTTGTATGGTATAATTTAGAAGGCTTAGCGCATCTAATGATTCTATTATAAAAATGACCGCATAGAACCGGTTAATATACGTCCAAATAAATATTGTTCCTGAATTTAAGACCTAACCATTAACGTCCTGAGCCATTAGTGTAAGTTTTCGGTTACAAAATTCGCGTTAAAATCTCAATTTGAATGGAAATACGAACATCGCAAACGTTCCGCTAGAGGCGCTGTTCGTGTTTCCATACAAATTGAGATTTTAACGCGAACGCGATCGAGACGTATTTTGTAGCCGAAAACTTACATTAAGGGTACTGATCATTCCTGTTCCCTTTTAAGTCGTATACATACACGAGTTATTAGGGCGTGTATTATTAGGTAGTTTATTCCAGCAATGCTTTCTGGGACGTACATTAACCGCACCTTGTGCAATGCACAAGATCAGAAGCTAATTAATTACCTAGGGAGTTATAAGCCCCATTTAGATACGAGAACTTGGATACAAGCATACAAGTTACTTTACATTGCGGACTATTGAGGGGCAATGAATTCACTTGATCAAACAATTACAGCAATGTAGTGAAACTTGGATGCAAATTCTCGCATAGACGAAATGGGGCTTTACTTGTTACGTTTTCGAGCAATTCTTTTGAAACGTTCTTGCAATGAGTGCGGGTAGATAGCTATTCAAATTATAGTCATTAACCGTACCGTAAAACATGTTAAGTAACATATTATCTTAAGGTTAAAACAATTATGTTAGTCACTGTTTATCATACAAATGGTGAAAATGTTTTCCATCCCCTAAACGTTGGTCGGTGGTGGCAATTATTTTCCGGCAACAAAAACAGGAGTTTTACAAGTTTGACGCTAGTGTCTGTCTGTGGCATTGTAGCTCTCAAACGGGTGGACCGATTTCGATGCGATTTTTTTGTACGAGTTTGCTTGTAGTCGTTATTAGGTTTCATCAAAATCGCTACGGTAAAGCAAATCGGTAATCTATTTTTAAGACATTGAACTTGACATTGAAATGACAATATCGTATATTTAAAATTTTCTTACCTACTTGATTAGGTTAATATCACCGTGTCACCATCCAATGATTAAATTTATTTGACGGATAAATGTGAAGCCGTTTCTGTTTGTTTAGTTTGAATAGATGGAGACGGCATCACATTTATCTGTCAAATAAAAATTAATCAATGGGTTGTGAAACAGTCCCTAATGTGCTATGGGCTAGCTAGCGCAAACTGTAAGTGACTAATGTACGAGTAGGTAGGTATATAGTTCAAATCTCGGACCGACATGATTCGCTTTTTGATTTTCCTTATACACTAGCTTGTGCCCGCGGCTTTGCCCGCGTGGAGTTCGGTTATCGCGCGCTGTTCCTTCGAGAACTGTTCATTTTTCCGGGATAAAAAGTAGCCTATGTCTCTCGGGCCCATAAACTATATCTATGCGAAAAACACGTCGATCCTTCGCTCCGTTTCGACGTGAAAAACGGACAAACATTTTACTTTAAAAAAATATTTATTCTCATTTTTTTTTTCTCCTTTTCGTGATTTTTGACATTTTTTTAACTTTTTTTTTTATTGTATAAAAAAAAATTATTTAATAATTAAATAGGTATCTTCTCCAAAGAACACGATTTAACAAAAAAAAGTATCCGAGCAAGGCTCGGTCGAACAGGTTTTAAGAGAGTAAGAGGGACTGTATGATAAAAACGTCGAATTTCGATTATTATGCTGTAAGTACTTGTTTATTCGATTGCTAAAACAAAAGTTACATCATATCGTAATCGCACGTATGTACCACATGTTTTGTTGCTTTTAATTGTTACTAACGCTTCATACAAATTCTTCTAATTCAATTCACACACGTGCTTAGGTATTGCATTGTTTACACATTAGCATTCGCCAGTCATTACAGATCTATAATTACTTCCACATACAACACTATACCTAACTACAGATCTAGTGAATAATGATTTACCATCGTATTTGGTCGGATAAGTTCGTTTTTAGGGTTCCGGAGCCAAAATGGCAAAAACGGAACCCTTATAGTTTCGTCAAGTCTGTCTGTCTGTCTGTCTGTCCGTCCGTATGTCACAGGCATTTTACTCGAAAAGTACAAGATGTATATCAATGAAATTTGGAGTACAGATGTCTTGTCAAAGCCGCTATTTAGTTTTGTAGTTAAATTACCTCAAAGTTGACCTCAAAGTTGAAAATAGACTGAAGGCACGCCCATCTGTCAAGTGTTAACTCCAAGTAATCGTACTGTACAACTTGTGTCTTCTGTGAAAGACAGACGGACGGACGGACAGACAGACACGCGAATGATCATATTATATAAGAATTAATAGTATAACATAACTCTCACTGCTTTAAAGATAATCAGGAATTAAGATAGTTAATTGTGCGCAATGCAAATAAGTAAAGGTTCTTGATTTCTGACAAAGTGTTTTATGTCTGTCTGCATTATTAATGGCATTTAATAAAGAAAATTAAATACCTAGTATATTCTGTTAGTTCTCGAATGGAGATCGCGGATCGGCAAGTGCAGCGTAGGACGTCTACCAACAAGATGGACGGATGACGTGGTTAAAGCCAGGAGTTCATGGTGGATGTAGGCCGCTTACAACCGAAGCCAAACTAGAGGTCTATGGGAGAGGCCTATGTCTGACAGTGGACGTCCTCCGGCTGATATGATGATGATGTTATATTCTATTACCTCTTTCCAACATGTCTACGCAATGTTCTAGGTATTAGCACGTATACCTACCAAGATAAAACGTGGTTTATCTCCGGTCCAGAGCACACACCACATAGCGCAATAGATAATGTGGTACTTGTTTACTGACCCTTCGTCGGTTTGTTTGAATCCGGTACAGTCGTAACGGTCGTAACTTAGGTATACATAAAACTTGGACGTAACGATCTCACTTATAGGATAGGCATTTCCTCGTTTCAAATTAAAAAAAAACGTGTCATATTTCACAAGATCTTTAAGCTTTCTCTAATATTTTTTTTTGAAAATATTTTTCGTAAATGATTGATGAACTGTTTCTGGGCGAACGATTTTTTTTACTGTTATTACTTCAGGATTGTTATAGGTAAAACTAACCTAATGTAACTACTAATCTAAAATATATCCTGAATTCATACTTTTGTTTCAGAAAAAAAGTCTCGAAATGAAACAGTTGGAAAATTAATAATTTGGAAAAAATATTTTCGGCGGATAGCTTGGATATTTACAAATACCTAATCCTCTTGTGAGAGGAAGTCTGTGCTCAGCATTATAGGACGTAGGTAGGTATAGAAAGAAAGAAATATTTTTTACTGCCACAAAAATAAAAAATAAACAGTTAAAAAAGAAAACGTAAACTAAACTTAATGGCCTAACGGCCTATCGGGTATATAGGCTTTTCCCGTGAGTCGATTTGCGCGGAATTTGCTGTATGGAAACACGAACATCGCAAACGTTCCGCTAGAGGCGCTGTTCGTGTTTCCATAAAAATTGAGATTTTAACGCGAACGCGATCGAAACGTATTTTGTAACCGAAAACTTACACTAAGGGCACGCTATCCCGCGGGAGCTACGAAATTTTCCGGGCTTAAAACTATAGGTACCTATCCTATGTCCTTTCCACTCAAATTATCTTCATACCATCTAAATCAGTTCTGCGATTGAAGCCTGCACAAGTGACACAGATAGATAGAGATTTTATAAAATAGTATTAGGGTATTAGGGGGGAGGTATGTAGCTAATGGACGGTCCTAATATACAAGAAGCATGTATTTTTCGCACGGTGGTAGTAGGACGGTACTCTTCTTGTACCGTTCCGACTCGCACTTACCCAGTTTTAGTTTCCATCCTTCGCATAATACCAACATAAATCTCTTTTGTTAATCCTCATGACATCATTGTGTACAGCTGACCACTGACGTCACCACGTAAACATAAGTTGAGACCTTTCCAACAATTTACGTCAATAAATGACCAAACACACAAACAATGTTAAAAAGATCCTAATGAAGCAAAGTCTCA
The DNA here is from genome assembly GCF_025370935.1 of Choristoneura fumiferana. Lineage (NCBI taxonomy): Eukaryota > Metazoa > Arthropoda > Insecta > Lepidoptera > Tortricidae > Choristoneura > Choristoneura fumiferana. Next base: position 10,118,052 of record NC_133493.1, read on the forward strand.
TTTAGAGGGTAATTAAGTACACATCAATTATAAAAAAAAAACTCAAAGGTGCGAGTCCGGGTTTGAATCCACGATCCACTGGATGAGATGCCATAGGCCAAACCACTAAGCTACGACGACTTATCTCACTAATATTATAAATGGGAAAGTTTGTCTGTTTGTTTGTCTGTTACTTCTTTACGTCTAAGCCGCTGAATCGATTTAGATAAAATTCATTGTACAGATATGTAGTTTGAGTCCCGGAGAAGGACTTAGGATGGTTTTTACCCCGACAAATTTCATAGCTCCCGCGGGATAGCTTTAAACGAATTCTGTGGATGAATTCGCGGGCAATACTCGTAGCTTGAAAGAAATGAAAACCATTGCTCATTATTATTTTAGGTACCTACGTGCAAAATTCCCATGACTAATGTGTAACGTAGTCCCGAAGAAAAAACTAAACAAAGCAACTACAAAATATATTTTTCACACCTCTCCTTCAGAAAAGTAACTTTTCCTCCCTGGCGACAGGGAGCAAAGTGCAACTTTTCTGTTCAAGGCTTTTCTAAGTGTTTTATTGCAAATGTCATTTTTTGAAGTTGATAATTATAAAACCACGCCATTTTATGTGCTGGTTGTTCTTTAATAATATTTAGAATTATTTTTTTCAAGTTTATTAATGCTCGGTGTGAAAAGTTGTATGAGCCACTCGGGAGCAAAATTATTTTCATCTTGGGCGTTACGCTTGAGTCCCTCATTACGCTCAGGATTCTACTTTAGAATCCTTCGCTACATTCTGGATTCAATTTACGCCCTCGCCGTAAATACACCATTTTGCTCCCTTGTGACACAAATAACTATTAACTATTCTTTTACTGAACTCAATAGTTAATACACTGATTCTGCGGCACATACCTTTTTAATTACCTCTACATGCAATGCAACAACACGAAACGCTGACTCCCTTTAACATACCCATTATATTAATCTGAGGTTTTACTATGAACTTGGTAGTTGTGCATGGTTTTAATCCCCGCGCGGAAAACATAGCACAAGCCCTTTCATCTGAAAGGAATATTAATACCTACCCAACAGTCGGGTGTAATTTATTAGAACGAAAAATATTGTCAACCCTAGTAAATTGTCATGTCATACAACCGGAGTTAGCTTAGATTATTTAGAGTCCGCGCTGGACGGCTGTCGAACGCTGGCGTTGCGTTACGCCTCTTATGATTGGATCTTAAGGAAATCGAGGGAACTCTTTAAATGTTGTAGGGACACCTATAGTAAATTGGATATATTTAGTATTAACTCGTGCATTTGCTCTTGAAAATCATCATTGAACTGATGATGAAGACCACAGTTGATCATCGGAGTTACTACTCTAACTCTAAAACAAATTTTACACAGTATTACAGCTGTAAGCCAATTCACTGTAAAAATCAATTAAAGTATGCAGCTAAATCTGGATGTGCAGAAAAGTAACACTCAGTCAGTTCGTACAGTGCTACATCCTTCCTCTAATAATATCTGATAATATCCTGTGCTGTATGTGTATGGGTATTGCATATAATATGTTATTTTTTATTTTATTTTTTTAGTATCACCATGCCTCTTGCATTGTGCCTTATGTCCGTCACTTGGTTAAAACGTAGCCTTAGTCTTAGCTGGGTAATATTTAAATACCTGTTTAATTATATTATAAATTTATAATGCAACAAGTGGAGCTGTCGTTTAGCTCAAATTTGGGCTCTGCAGAAAATCAGCGTTGCTGCACCCACTGTGTAGCAACACATGCTGAGTGGAGACCCTTTTTCGGTGACAATTGGTGTCATCACCATACAATTTATTGTGATTTTGCTTGTATAGTAATACTTTATTGTTTTTTTGTGTTTGGTGGTGGTACTGTTGGGACCGTTAATAAATCAATTTTCTTTCTTTCTTTCTTTCTAAATACTTACTCCACTTCGATCCATCGCCTCAAGAAAACTCAGACAAATGCGACAAAGTTCGACCCATCGACTTGAAAAAAGGTCAGATTCAGGTGCTGCACCACTACCATGAGTTTACAGTGACCGTACTCGATAGCGACGGCGTAAATTATTTGTAGATGCGCTGTACAATTCTCCATACAAATAGTTTACGCCGTCGCTATCGAATACGGTCACTGTCACTGTAAACTCATGGTAGTGGTAGATGACAGAAGGGGTTAAGACACGTTAGTGCCCGAACGTCTCTGCATCGGCAAAAGCAATCTTTCGTAAAAGATGACGAGCAGTTGATATTAAACTAGTATCTTAAATTATTTACTTAACTGAGTTGTTTACTTAACTGAGACTTACTTTGCTGAGGCACCAACCGACTTCAGACTGGTAGAAAATTATTTTCATGGTTTTTTGTAGTCGGTTCAATTTTATGTCACAGTTTTTTTTAACTCTTTGGTTCGTGGTGTCGATACCATGATCTAAGACAGCCTTGTAGGCGCTGGAGGCCTAAAGGAGGGCGGTAAGGGGCCCAGAAAAAATCTTCCCCTTCATGCCTTCATTAGGCGAGACTTATTGAGGTTTTTAAGGTGAAAAAAAATGGGGGGCGCTACAAACTAGCTGGTTTTCAAATGGGCATTAGACGAAATAGGTTTGGGAACCTCTGATCTAAGATTTTCTTTGAATTATTTAGTTCATGGACTCACGGTGTATATAAGTAAAATTGTTAGCAATTCGTTAAAAGCCGTCCAGATAAGCCGCCAGCCGTGCAGATGGTAGGACCTTGTGCAAGGTCCGCCCGGATTGCTACCACCATCTTGCTCGCTAATCCTGCCGTGAAGCAGCAGCGCTTGCACTGTTGTGTTTCGGCGTGGAGAGTAAGACAGCCGGTGAAATAACTGGCACTTGAGGTATCCCATCTTAGGCCTCTAGGTTGGCAACGCATCTGCAATACCCCTAGTGTTGCAGATGTTTATGGGCGGTGGTGATCTCTTGCCATCAGGAGACCCACTTGCTCGTTTGCCATCCAGTCAAATAAAAAAAAAAAAGATAATTTATGGCATTGGAATTATAAATCAGACTTTCCGTGTTTATTTTGCAACGCTCCTACCAGCATTTTATATACTGAAGACTCTTAATTTTATGCGGAAATATGCGTTTCATATCGACTGGGATTTTAAGGAATTTCCTGTTAGTCATTAGTGTTATTATGTATAGAATGCTTGTACATAATGATATAGTTAAGTAAATACCCATTTATTAAACAGTGTGGAATTCTCGGAAAAAATCGAAACGTCTTCATCATTATCCCAGCCTATATACGTCCCACTGCTGGTCACAGGCCTCCTCTTAGAATGAAAGGGCTTGGGCTAAAGCCACGCGGGCCCAGTCCGGATCGGGAACTTCACACACACCGTTAAATGGCTTCGCAGGCTTGTACAGGTTTCGTCGCGATGTTTTCCTTCACCATAAAGCTCGTGGTAAATTTCGAATGTCATTTCGCACATACATTTTGAAACACTTGATATGCGAGCCCCGAGGTTTGAACTCACGATCATCTGTTTGAGAGGCCACGCGAACCTCTAGAGTCAAGACCACCTCGGCTTTTTAGAAACGTTATGGGGATAAAAAAAGTTTATTGACTTTGAACATACCCAAAATTACCATTTCAAAGCTCAATATCTCAATAACCAAACCAGCAAAAAGTTGGAAAAACTTTTGTCACTTCAAAGTTCAATATCTTAAAAACGGATAAACCGACACACACCAGACACAATAGCGGTCAAGCTTATACGAGTAACACCCCTCTTTTTTATGTCGGAGGTTAAAAACAGCTTGGCTGACCTGATTTTAATAGCTAATAACACTCGATTAAATTTATTTTTGATCAAAAAATCGGTTCTCTATCGTTTGCCCGAATTTCATATGCCCGAACGTATCGTTTTCTAGAATTTTCATTTGCCATAAAGTAATTTATTTCTGAAATAGTAATTTCTTCAGAGTTGATATTAAACTAACCTAACCTAACCTACTGCAATCTATATGATGACATTAAAAAAAATCCTGAAACAGCACGGTTCTATATATTTTATGGCAAACGTTGGTATGGCAAGTGAAATTCGGGCAAATGAAATTTGGGCAAGTAAAGGTAAACGCAAACAATCACATTTCAATCGATCCATCTTGTCGGAAGTTATTATGCCACAGACCCAAAAGATGGCTGCAACACCCCTCTTTTTGCTTCGGGGGTAAAATGACACCTAATAATAGCCCTGTATCTAACCCCACTGCAATGCATTCTGAGATCTGTGAGTAAGCTATTGAAAATGTATAATCAAAAAGAAAAAAAGAAAGAAAGAAGTTTGAGGTCCTGGGTTCGAATCCCGGCCGGGGCAGATATTTGTGTGAATAACACGAATGTTTGTTCTCGGGTCTTGGATGTTTAATATGTATTTAAGTAAGTATAATATTTATCTATATAAGTATGTTTATCCGTTGCCTAGTATCCATAGTACAAGCTTTGCTTAGTTTGAAACTAGGTCAACTGGTGTAAAATGTCCCATGATATTTATTTATTTATTTATTTATTATGCCCAAGAGAATTGCAGGCTTAATTCAATAAAGCTTGTACCAACACACAATGTGAAATGTATATGTGCTAACAGTGTTTGTACGGTTGAAGCCATTAGGGATTCCAAAGTAAATTTGGGTTTGAGTAACAGCAAGGCCAAAACACATTACACGTATCATAGAATGACCGTAAGAGCCACATGTATGGCAAAAATATGTTCTTTGTATCGAAAAGACTATGCCCATGCAGTGGCGGCCTTACCCATTGCGAGGCTCCGGGCGGCAGGTCTTTGCGAGGCCTTTGTCCTTCGTGAAAAGTATGTGACGCGAAAATATAGTAAAAAAAACATCCCAGCCTATATACGTCCCACTGCTGGGCACAGGCCTCCTCTCAGAATAAGAGGGCTTGGGCCATTGTTCCTAATTCGTCGTAATCCTATTTCGCCGGATTCCTGTTTCGTCGGATTCCTGATTTGTCGGATTTTCTATATCAAATGAAACTATGTAATTACCGTGACTACTTTTGTATTCAATATTTAAAAAGGAATCTTCCTTTCTGATAAATACTGGTTTACTGCAAGATAGATTTAATTATATATAGATAATTCTGACGAAACAAGAATCGACAAATCAGGAATGCGACGAAACAGGAATCCGACGAAACAGGAATACGACGAATCAGGAACAATTCCTACAGTTCCCACGCGGGCCCAGCCTAAAAAAAATCTATATTTTTTTAAATTTGCTTGGGTTGTTGCGCTAAGCCCCTGCAAGAGCGAGGCCCCGGGCGATTGCCCTGTTCGCCACCCCCTAAGGCCGCCGCTGCCCACTATATAGCACGTTTCGTAACCAACCGTCGCCGTCGCGTGTCATGTAGCGTTTGACATTCCGTTTGACACTCCGTCTGACACGTTCCTATTACAGTCATGGCATGATACGATGTAATGTGTACTATCTTTAAGAATACCCAATTAGCCAGGCATGTATCTGCTTTTTAATCGACTTCAAATAAGTTTTTGTTAAAAATTACGTTTTTAATACAAGCTTCTTTTGCTGACTGTACTTTTTGTTGACTGTACTTGCATTGTCAACTACATTTCCGTACCAAATTTCAATTCCATGCCATTAACTGTTGAGGAGTTCCGTCCTGCGGATCCTGGCGGAACTACCAGGATGTCACTGCCAAATTATTGTGTTGTCACGGGACTTACCGACATAAAAATGCCTAATTTTAAGTCAATCTGACCACTGCAAGTGGGTAAAAATTCGGTTGCAAGATTTGACCCGCACATACATACATAGATATTGTAATAAAAATAAGTTTTTGTTAAAAATTTCGTTTTTAATAGAAGCTTCTTTTGCTGACTGTACTTTTTGTTGACTGTACTTGCATTGTCATCTATCATCATCTAAACGGGGGTGAGTAAATAAATAAATAAAATATACCTAGTGCCGTGCCATCCATGAAGACGCGTGATTTCGACAAAATTAGACATTAATGACATTGTAATAAGAACCACGGCACGGCACGCGTTATCGTGAATGACTCTACCTATAAACAGGGCAAGCTAAATAAAACCGTTTAAAAACAGAAAGCGGTCATGCTAGGGCCCTAAAAATCTACTTATAGTCTGTCAAAAAAGAGTAGAAATTAAAAAGTGGCAACACTGTAGTGTCCTCCCTTTTTGGTTTGACAGGGTTTGAAAGGGACGATACTACAGTGTTGCCACTTTTTAATTTCTACTCTTTTTTGACAGACTATTTACTTTCGTACTTTGTCGTTTTACAGCCACGTAGTAAACGCCATGCAAGATTGTGTACTCCCGAACTTTGACATGCTTCATCCTTGTCATACTTTATTTGATTGGCAAAACAAAAAAATACTTACGTCTCAATATTTTCTGATAATCACAAACATAAATCGAGAAAGCATAACTCTTTTTTGGGCAGTCGGGTAAAAACACAGACATGACATGACGTGTAAACGACGCATCTAAAATTACGTAAAATTGCCTTTATATAGAACAATGAGTGGGATTCCAAAGACACCAAATATAGCTAAGTCAAGGGCGACGTTAACAATAGTAATAATTAAGTATAATTTTCAACGTCTTTTTTGTCTGTCACGCACATATGGCACATGTTTTTATTTGTTTGACCTACTTTGTCGGCGGAGTAATCTCGCAGAAATTTGATACATTTTATGTCCGGGATTGTTACTCGCCCAAGGACATCCTTATCGCGAAAACGTCTAGGCCTAAATACTTTGATCTTTACTTGCTATTCCTTACGACTTTGCGAACAATTTGTAAAATCATCATCATCATCATCTCAGCCGTAGGACGTCCACTGTTGGACATAGACCTCCCCCATAGACCTCCAGTTGCTTCGGTTGGCAGCGGCCTGCATCCACCGTGAACCCGCGGCTTTAACCAGGTCATCCGTCCAGGTCGTTGGTCGACTTCCTACGCTGCGCTTGCGGATCCGCGGTCTCCACTCGAGAACCTTTTGGCCCCAACGACCATCTGTTCTCCGTGCTATATGGCCTGCCTATTGCCACTTCAACGAGCTAATTCGCTTAGCTTTGTCGGTGACCCTTGTTCTTCTACGTGTCTCCTCATTTCTGATTTGATCCCGTAAAGAAACCCCAAGCGTTAGCTCTCTTGATGGCTCGCTAAGCATTTGTAAGATAAAATTACAAAATTAAATGGTTTCAGTCACGATTATAAGCTAGGAAGTAGGAACCGACTAGATAATCTTTTCGGGAGATTTTCGAAAACCTCGAAACTAGTCATACCACTCGAAAATCGAAGTTCGTATCGTACCGTCCTCCTGGCGTTAATATTATTTCATAAGAGAGTGAAAGGGATGGTACGACACGAACTTCGATTTTCGAATTTCGAAATAGCCCTACTGATTTAGAATTGTGAGTTGATCCGTTCAATTTTGTATGTTTTTTAAATATGTCTCATGAAATAATCATTAAATAATATCAAGAATTCGTTTATCGCTATACCTTGGGAATTATGCCATTTTACGGGATAAAAAGTATCCTATGTAAGTAACCTGAATTAGGTTATAAACTCTTTGCCAAATCAAGCCGTTGTCGTTTGATGGAATAACAAATATCCTAACATCCAAAATTTTGCATTTATTCTACTAGTAAAATATTTTTGTTTTGCTAAAACATACCAATGCTAAAACGAAATCTAAGATTTATAAAAAAACTAAATTAGTAGGACACTCAAGTTTTACTTTTACGTTGGCTTCCTACATATTGCTGCCAATCTGTCTCCTATTTCTCTTTGAACTCGTGTCTGGCATTGGCATGTTCTCACCGACCTAGCTGAAACCGCTTCAACCAAATCGCACCGCAGTATTATTTTTAACCGACTTAAAAAAGGAGGAGGTCATTATAATTATATATATATTTGCCCCACTGCCGAAAAAGGGTCATGTTTTTTGAATGTATGTAAATCAGTGGCGTAGCTATCGTAGGGCCAGCAGGGCTACTACGAAACTCGAAACTCGAAGTTCGTGTCGTGCGGTCCCTCTGACACTTAGGTGTACTATTTAATACGAGCGCGAGTTTCGAGTTTCGTAGTAGCCCTGCAGGTGGTGCAGTGCACAAGCTTTGAAAAGAGAAGCATAAAAGATAAACAGAAAAAAATCTTGTGAGCAGGCTCGAACTATGTTTTAAAATGTTTTTGTATAAGTTCAAGTTACAGAGGGGGTGAGGGCCCGATTCTTTCTCTATGCACCGGGGCCCTTGTCCACCCAGCTACGACACTGATATAAATCCATTTCTTTGGTCTTCTCTGCAGCCTAAACGGCTGGACGGTTTTCAACATATATGAGGTATCATTAGATTTTTCAAAACTCTCGGAGTGACTTAGGTAATTTCTTAGATTTTATAAAATTTATTTAATGCAGTCGAGTTTTTATTTTTAAAAATATTTTTACAAGCTTTTAATTAACATCCATAAACGTTGGATGTTTAATGATTGTTAAAGTCAATTTTTTCAAGTTAAATTTCATCCACTTCTAGCCATATCGGACTGATTTCAAATTTGGTATATACAGGTAAGTACTTTGGATGACAGATACAGTCAATAAAATATACAGCTATCAAAAAGCTCGTATCAAACATGATTTTTTTGCAAAACTTATTGATCTGCTGCTGCCTCGGTTCCTGGATACCCGTCGTGAAACTCAGTTGTTTGTTTTTGACGGAAATGTGTCGATCAATACGTACTAAAGCGTCTAGGCGTTAAGAGCTGTGCGGTTACGATTGTTTACTACAAATTCTGTAAACATGGTATTTCTGGATGTTTTCGGAAACGTAACAATTCATCAATGGCTAGTATCTCGCAGATTGCTGGATTCCTTGAATCGCTCTGCTGTTCCAATAGCTTTCAGTTATTTACGGTACACTTCGTTCGTATTTTATATGAAAACTATTTCACAGAACACAGAATAGGCTGTGAGAATTCAATGTTCAAAAAATTAAACGTTTTTGTTTCGTCGTATCTTCATCATGATACGACTTTCAAAGTCAAAGTCAAAGTCAATACATTTGAGAGCGCCACGGCTTGCCGTGGCATTATGCTGAGTGGGGATCTATTTAGTTCTATGTTTGTTTTATGGCGTTAAATAAATGTATTTTCTTTCTTTCTTTCTTTGACAGATATCATTGCAAGAACTTTACAATAGATTCAATATTTCGTAGTACTTGTTTTGGCACCTTTCTTTAACCTGGTATAAATGTAGGTTTAATATGAATTCTAATAATGCAATAACGGACATGAAAAAGCGATACAAATAAATAGTGAAAACCAGCAAACAATAGTGAAGGATAAGGGACACAGAATCCAAAGAAGAATCTAGTAAAAAGATAAATGCAGAATACAAAAATGGAGAAAGAGAACAAAATGGACCGCCTTAAGGAACGCTTAGTAAAAATCCAAGGGAAAATACAGGATCGAGTCGAAGGTTTCCAAGATCGAGTGGAAAGGAAAATAGAACAATCGAGACTATCTCGATTTGTGTCTCATCTATCAAGTGACAGATCTGTCGATAGTAGTTCTAAAGAAGATGATGGGAGCTCTATGGATAAGATCTCAATCGGATCTAATGATATAGTTGAAAAAGCGATACCAAGTTTTGTGGTCGATGAACCTAATGATGTGGATCCTGCTAAAGTTTGTGAAGATTTCATTCAAATGGAGAAGAATAGTGTTCTTTATGGAAGAAGGAGCTTATCGGCTACTAATTTAGCGTACGATGAAGACTTTGAAGACTCCAGCGACTCGTGTGTGTCCTGCGTGTCTTATAACGATGAAAGGTACCTATTTCATGTTAGCTACACCCTTCCCTGCTACTTTAACTTTCTTCATTATCAGTCCACATATTTTTATTTCTTTTAAAGACTTGACCTTTAAACTACGAGTACAAGCATAAGTATTTGTAAGCTGCCTGAAATTGATTAAGTACATTACTGTCTTTAGTTCAATAACTATATTGTTGGTATCATGGAAAAGGAGCGCTAGTCTTTGACCAACTGCAGGGCTACTACGAAATTCGAAATTCGAAATATTCGAATGTCGTTCTATCCCTCTGGCACTTATACTATTTTATACGAGAGTGAGAGGGATGGTACGATACGAACTTCGATTTTCAAATTTCGGAGTAGGCCCTCTGCTGTTTTCTGATAGTGAGAATAGCTTCTCATTTGCATTCATTCGCATTTGCAGCCATGATTCCAACTGGTTACATTATTGTCTGGACCACTGATGTTTACGGATATTACATATGGCGCTGTGGCTTTTTCCTGTCCCTATATTATATATGCGTAGGAAATCGGGTCTCTGAAGTGGCATATTTTAAAAGTATGAAACAATTATATTCCTTTTCTTTAAGCTTAAGTTTTAGTCAGACCATATCGAAAGCTATATTTTTGGTTTAGTACACTATCCATCCACTATTCACATTGCACTTAGTTCAACCATATCGTTCGCGCCAGCAACTTAGCCCCACTGCATCGGTAATAAGATCTGAGGAACCCATTGTCTAAAGCGCTGACCTTCGCGATCGCGTTCACCGTCTCTTTCTTCCCTCATCATATACCATGTGACAGAAAGAAGTGGTGAAACCGATTGTTATTAGTGTTTTAGTGTGTCAGACAATAAGACCTCGGACTCCACCACACGTAAAGTCACAGCTAAATGTAGGTAGTAAAAGTTTCTTCGTTTTTCCTCCTAACAGAACAGAACCTCGTCCCCGTGCCGGCAGTCTACCTCCTGGTTCACATCTTGAAGTACCAGCGGCCATCAGCACCTGCACTGATCTCATCGAGAGACTCGGCACGCGGTTCCCAAAACTGAAGAGTAAAGGGGACCGACTCCACAGGGTGCGGTTAATGAGCCTGCGAAGACAGAGGCGTTCTGAGTTCTGCGTTTTTTAGTGAATCGAGTTTCACACAACAACTAGTTGGGTGCCTAACTTTTTATGGTGACCCCGACGTGATCATGTAAAGTTGGGTGGGTCCCTAAAATGCGAGATACCATGGCAATCGGATCGGTCTCAAAATTAAAAGTAAAAAAAAAACTCTCATTCGGGTACTCAACTTTACATCTATTGAACGCGGAACGCAGAACTCTGGGGCAGAACTCTAGGGGTTCTCTGTCTGCATTAGCATAGATGTTAGCTCTAACAGTTGGCAGCATGATTTCGTGTATAACCGTTGTAATAACTTAGTAAGTAGACGCCCTTTTTCCTGTGAAGCAGCACATAATAGGAGAATTAATAAATGAAATTGTATAAAGCCACTTTTAAATAACCGTGTAAAATGCTGGGGGATAAGATTATCACAGTCAGATTCAGAAGTGTCCATGAGTTTTGTTGGACTACAGGCAAAAATTCGAAGACTGGAGATCACAGTCCGAAGTAATTTAGATATTGGGGATCACAGATGGATCCAAAAACCACAGAGGTTGTGTGATCTAACGTCAAGTTTTAAGAATCGGGAGAATCAAAAAGTTTCGCTATCAGTGCATTAATACCACATATCTAAAACGAGATAGTACCAGATGATGATTGGATGATATTGTTCCAATTTCTTCAAAAAATCTTTCGAATTGTTAAAAAAATTAATGAAGAAGTACGAGTACTTACTAAATAAATGCATACCTAATTGAATAATTTTCTGCATGGATATCGGATTGAGGCGTAACTTAACTTATCGAATTTAAAGCCATAATAACTCTTATCTCAATGGAAAATGTAAACGAGTTTCTAATCGATATCGAAATATAATTGATATATCCGCTTTGCCTTACCATAGAATATCGCTATTCCAACATAAAGTGACATAAAAATTACAATCATTATCCATTTTGAAATGTCTATCATGTCATGTGTGCATCATTTGTACCTAACATCATCATTATTTTTACCTACTACTTCATTACATTAAAGATTTCAAAAAAATTAGGTTCTCAATTCAGTTTTTATCCGACTTCATAAAAGGCTCCCAATTCGGGAGAATCCATCCCGAAAGAAAGAAGCTCATCAAAGTCTGTTTATGTTCTGTTCAAATTATATAGTACAGCCAAAACTGTATCGTATGTTATTTGTCTGTTTTCTTAACATATAAATTTAAGTTAATGTTAATAACAACTATGGCTTTATCGAAATTACGCAAGTATTTGTGATTTTGAACATGAAACTAGCGTGAGACTCACTCATATTAAATGACATTGTAACGGATAACTCACGTCTTAAACCGAGTTTCGCGTGCTCCTGAGAAGAAGGGCTACGTAGTAGCCCGAAACAAGTCGAGCTAAACTCGGTTTAAGACGCGAGTTATCCGTTACAATGTCATTTAATACAAGTATTTGTGGTTTACTGATAACGAGAATTTCCTGTTAGGTATTTAATGTTTCGTCTGGTTCTAACGCTTCTTTACATGTGCCTAACAGCGTGCTATTTTATGAATTTATGAGTGATAAATAAATTTAATAAATTAACCGCTATAACTTTGTCATTTTACTAAAACCTTTCTAGTGCCTAATTATAAATTAGACCTTATTCTATGGGACCTAGAACGCGATTTAATTAAATGAGCTCTCAATATTCGGACAAATCTATGAGCACCACGAGCACATATAGATTCCATAGAAAATATCCATAGATCGTGAATAATTTTAAAGCGATTGTTCAATATTGCTATGTAGGTGGGTACTTATATAGTTGCTATTAAATTATTTCGTTCAATATTGCTATGTAGGTGGGTACTTATATAGTTGCTATTAAATTATTTCGAAATATTTCAACAATTACAATTTCTAGGGCAATTTTCAATGAACACTTCAGTGAAGTAATGTTTTCAGTGGTTTGTCACGTTTGACTTGGCATTTTGAGCAAATTGCTGAATTAAACTTTTTGTCAACCTAAGTAAAAAAAGTGTACCTAATATATTACCTACCCAAATTTACCAAAATTTATGAAATATTAAAAAAATGAGAACGATTTTCTATTGTTTCCAGTATCTGCTGAAAAACACAAGACTAAGTGATGTGAATAAACGACTAAAAGCTCAGATTTGGAGTTCTGTGGTGACGATAGTGCTGGTTGAAGCCAAGAACTTGCCCGCCATGGACCTGGACACGAGGTCTAGTGACCCTTATTGTAAATTTAGGTAAGTGGATTAAGATAATGGTCGTTGTGTGCTGGTCCGTTTTGAAAGCAGTTGATGTTTAAGGAGCTGTTTCACCATCCATTGATTAATTTTATTTGACGGATAAATGTGATGATGTCTCCGTCTATTTGGACAAAACAAACAGAGACGGCATCACATTTATCCGTCCAATAAATTTGATCAATGGATGGTAAAACAGGGGGTTACAATCATATTTATGGAACGTGAAATATTTCAAAATTACGAATGCTAAAGTTTGTGAGCGTGCATGCTTTTAGGTATGTACCTGTATGCAAGTATGTATGTATGTGTGCGTGTGTGTGTGTGTGTGTGTGTGTGTGTGTGTGTGTGTGTGTGTGTGTGTGTGTGTGTGTGTGTTGTTACTCTTTCACCCTAAAACAGCTTTACAATTTGATTGAATTTGGTACCTGTGTAGGTAATATAGTGATTCTCTGGAATAACACAAAGTGTACTTACGTACTTTAATTTCATATCTTTTGTAACTTTTTCAAACGTGAAATAGTTTTTAACAACTTTTGTACCCTGAATAATGTCATCTACGTAAACTTCGTTAAAATTTGCAGGTTAGGAAACGAGAAGTACAAGAGCAAGGTGGTCTGGAAATCTCTACATCCTTCCTGGCTGGAGCAGTTCGACTTGCACCTCTATGATGACCAGGAACAGATCCTGGAAGTCACGGTGTGGGATAAAGACAAACAAACCAAAGATGACTTCCTTGGGAGGTAAGCTAGAAAATATTTTTCCTCCATATCTTTGTTGAGAAAGAAAATGCTCCAATTAGTTTTGCTTTTACGCAAACCCGATCTTGTACTAGAACATTCTAGAAATCCTTTGCTCCGTCAAGGCATAGGCTATAACGTCAAATACCTCAAAAAAAACTTCTTAAAACTTATAACGTTTCAACTCACGTTTAATATAAACCAGGAAAACTGTATAAGTAATATAAGTCATGAACGGTCCTACTAGTTTTAAGATAAGATTTTCCAAAAAGATGGAAATTAGTTGGAGTGTTTAATTTTGTGATTTTTTTAAGTTATTCTACCTCTTTAGATGTACGATAGACCTGTCTAAGCTAGAACGGGAGAAGACGCACAATATATGGCAAGAGCTAGAAGACGGGAACGGCCAGATATTTCTATTGCTTACCATCAGTGGCACCACGCAATCGGAGACCATCACAGACCTGACCAGCTACAAGGAGAATCCGAGGGACAAAGAGATCATAGAGAGAAGATATGTAAGTAGCTATATTAACTGCCGCATCATCATCATCCCAGCTTATGTACATTAGAACCAACTGATTCGTGACCCATGTGGAAAAAGTTATAGTAACATCGCATGCTTGACAAGGAAAATTATGATACTGTGAGAACGTTCTGCGGTGGGTCAGGAATCAAATGGTTCATTACAGGAGTCAAAAAATAATTGAAAATGTCATCAAATTCGCCCATTAACAAAATGCAATGTGACCACCACGAAATTTGGGGCGGTTGAAATGCTCGAATTATGACACAAAATTCATCATCCCAGCCTATATACGTCCCACTGCTGGGCACAGGCCTCCTCTCAGAACAAGAGGGCTTGGGCCATAGTTCCCACGCGGGCCCAGTGCGGATTGGGAACTTCACACGCACCATTGAATTGCTTTGCAGGTTTGTGCAGGTTTCCTCACGATGTTTTCCTTCACCGCAAAGCTCGTGGTAAATTTCAAATGTAATTCCGCACATGAATTTCGAAAAACTCAAGAGGTGCGAGCCGGGGTTTGAACCCACGACCCTCTGTTTGAGAGGCGATAGGTCAAACCACTAGGCCACCACGGCTCTCTGGCGCTCACGGCGCTCGGCAAAATTCATAATAGCACAAAAAAATCGATTGAGTTTAACTAAATAATACTTAATACCCAACCTCCTCTCAAAATGAGAAGGAAATAGTGTAAAACGGATATATCCATTATCAATTAATAATTCAAACAAAATCATTGATTTATTGAAGCGATTAGCGGGAAATCTCGTGTTTGACTTTCATTGAAGTTAGCATTAGCACGTCCATTAATCTTGTTTCTTTTTTATATTAGCTCGGAGTGCCAACGGCCAGGTATTTTTAGACGTGTTATAATGCCATTGTATACTATCAAGGTCTAGGTTTGGATTCTGAATAGAATTTAGGGCCTCTCATTCATGTTACAGCGATGACACCGTTGATAACCAGCATTTTTTTTTATGATCACTGTCTTTTGCTGTGGTGGTCTAGTAGTTTGACCTATGGCCTCTCAAGCAGAGCATCGTGGGCTCAAATACGCGACTGGATCTTTCCAAATTCATGTGCGAAATTACATTTGAAATTTACTACGAGCTTTACGGTGAACGAAAAAATCGTAAGGAAACCCGCGAACTGCGAAGCCATTTAATGATGTGTGTGAAGTTCCTAATTCGCACTGGGTCCGCGTGGGAATAGATTGACCCAGTCCTTCTCATTTTGAAAGGAGGCTAGGATGATAATGATGATATGTATTTAAATTTTTCGTCCGCTGAGCAACACTGAACCTATTTATAAAGCCTATAGTGAAGCATCCACTGAGTACCGACCGGGTTATTGAGATGCTATCAGTCCACCTAGCGGGAGGCCCGTCAACGTCTCGTCTATACCACGCGCCATATAAATCTGCCTAAAAGTTCATTACTTAATACTCAGTGTTGACGCATTTTTGGGATACATTTTTTATGCGACGTCTTTACGTTACTCCCGGATTGTGTTCGAATCGCTTAACGGTATAGTGCCTATTCAACTATTGGAATTATACCTTTATAGTTTTGTGGTACTAGTCGTGTCAATGAACTTTTAGGCAAAGTTAGGCGGCGGAAGGTATAGCATTGAATGCTTTGTATGCTAAGCACACAGAACTATGTTTTTCAGACTTGGTACTACCTCAACGAGCAGTCCAGTGGCGTAGGCTGGCTGTGTGTGAAAGTGTACGGAGCAAAAGGGTTAGCTGCTGCGGACTTGGGCGGCAAATCAGATCCATTCTGCGTACTAGAACTTGGCAATGCAAGGCTACAGACGCACACGGAGTACAAGACGTTGACCCCTAATTGGAATAAGATTTTTACATTGTAAGTGATTCATTTATTAGGTAGTAGGCTTTAACATAATATACAATCCCCCCTCCTCCCATGGGTGCCGTAGAAACCGGCCGAGGGATACCTAATACCAGAAGTAGGACAGCAGCGTCTTCTTGGCAACCTTACATTCTATACTGTGTTTGCCAAACCGTTTGCCAAACATGGCGAGTATTAGCAAGGGTCATGATTGAGCAACTGGTCCCTGTTTCTCAAAGCATATTAGTCTAATAATTAGTGTTTTGTCTCATAACTTGTTTAAAAATGAGACAAAACACTAATATTATTTGACAAATTGTGACTGTTTTGATGCTTCGAGAAACTGGGCCCTGCAGGTGGTCTATCGGGGATCTATGCCCAACAGTGCTCGTACAGTCACCAGCACCAATATCTGACACAACAAGTGCGCATAAATATCTGATACGACTCTATTTCTAGGGCCGGAAGGATGTGTCAGATATTTTTGCACGCTCCGCTGTGGCAGATATTAATGCTGTTGACTGTACTACGGTTGATGTGACGATGATACATATAAAAGAGTAACGTTCTGATCGACTGACTAACTGAAAATGCGCAGCCTATACACTCGTTAGAATAAGAATCGGTGTTCCCTGAACTTTACAATCTTACCTTTAACATCTACGAGTACAGTCGTAGTGGTTAATCGCAAGCCTATTTTCCATTAAAAAAAAACCTGAACAAAACACATACAATTATTCTTTCCAGTACAGTAAAGGATATAAGTTCGATTCTAGAACTAACAGTATACGATGAAGACCACGATCACAAAGTAGAATTCCTTGGCAAACTGGCGGTGCCGCTGTTGAGTATACGGAACGGTGAGAAGAGATGGTACGCGTTAAAAGATAAGAAGATGAGAGCAAGAGCGAAAGGGAGCTATCCCCAGATATTGTTGGAGATGACTGTGATATGGAATCAGGTGAGTTATAGGATTATTGGTGCGAGTTGATAAGTACCTATTATGATAACGTCTAAGAATAGCGACTATCGCTTAATTATCGCAAACTGTATGACGGGCGTCGCTTGTCACCGCGCGCACTGAGTTTCATGGTACCATGCATTCAGTTCTTGTCAAACGTGCGGCCCGTCAAGCTAGTGATCGTCAATGTATTTTTGTTCTAGCCTAGAGTAAGCTTCCAGCGTTTCGCTACTTAATAAGAATATAGAAATGTTCAGAATTTTGTCCATTTGAGCAACGCCACATTCCTTTTTCATAATTTCCCTGTGTATAATTGTATTAAGTAACTAGGTCATCAAAGAATGCCAAGAAAACAAAGGGATTAGGAATTTCTACCTCTACAAAACTAAAGTCTCGATTTTCTCTCTGTACCTGTTTTCTGTATCGCTTACTATTTCTGGTGTACAATAAAGAGTTTATTGTATTGTATTGTATTGTCCCGATTGACTGACTGACTCCCTCAACAACACCCATTTTAAACAGACAAATCAGACATTTTGCACAGAGATTTCCTTCAAATTGCAGACAAGGAATCAGGACGTATTTTGCTAAATTCCCATGGGGAGGAACGCGTGGAGTAAGGTCGACTAAAACGGCGTTATAATCAATTTTCTGTTGCAGTTGAAAGCAGCCATAAGAGTAGTGAACCCAAAGGAGCCCAAGTACATGCACCAAGAGGCTAAGTTTAAGAGACAACTGTTCATTCGAAACGTAATGAGGCTCAAGGCTATCATCATGTGGTTCATTGAGATTGGGAAGATTTTACAGTAAGTATCCAAGAATTCGTGGAGTGTCCGGAGTTCGTGGGATGTCCGGACAATAAAAACTCATTTCGTTGTGGCCAGCAAAGCGTCTTTTGCGTGCACCATCAGCGTAATACTGCGATCCCAAGCCGCCTGCCAAGCGTGGGAGTTATGGCGAAAAGGGCCTTTGTTCACCAGTGGACGTCTTAGTCGTATCGAAATTTCATAAAATTTACAGAGCCACATTAAAATAAATTTTCCGTGAACCGTTTCCTCGATCTAAAATCGATTATAACTCCCTTATTTCGCAATGCTTAGACATGAAACATTAACCAATAGTAGATAATGAAATGAAATGAAAAACATTTATTCGAGACACAAAATATGAAAAAAAAGAAAGAGTAAGTTACAATGTGAATTTATTTTATGTGCCCGAAATGGTCCCGCCTCAGCATAAATGCAGACTCCTCGGATGGAGTCAGCGCTGGTCTTCCGGCGAAACTATAAAGAATGATGTACCCTTCAATGTTGCGGACAAATTTTTCAATAATGTAAATAGCTATCGAAAAATCGATATTATTCACTCGACACTTGACTCATTTTCTCGTTTATTTCAGAGACTGCTTTGAATGGGAGTCCCGCATCCGCTCGTTCTTAGGTCTTCTGGCGTGGCTAGCGTTCTGCTATTACTACGAGATGTGGATGCTTCCTTTGCTCACTCTCATCTTCTTCACGAGGAACTGGCTCATATACAGGCTCACTGGTGAGTAGACCATCAACAAAATGCCCCATTCTGTACCACTACACTGTATCATCCACGTAATATATAGGTAGTTTTTATTTAGCTTGACATGTTTGTTGATGATTTTTTATTTCTTAAAATCTTGCAAATTAATTCTGATACACTTGTAGTACCTACCTAGATCGGATCGACTTGAAATTTGTTAGAAACAAATATTTAAAAAACCTTATTTAACGTCAAGTCAAGATACATAATTAAAGTACTCACTTAAACAATATTGACATGACTTTTTACTGATAAACACTTTTTAAGCATGTCGAGCCATTCATAGCTACTACTGTTACAAATGCAAAAGTAACTCTATCTATCTGGCTGTCGGTTACCTTTTGACGCTTAAACTGCAGAACCAATTTAGATGAAATTTGGTATAGAGATAGTTTCAGACCCCATAAAAGATCGAGGATAGTTATAAGCAAAAGACGAAATTTCCGCAGATGAAGTCGAAGGCAGCTTCAAGTCACGATTATATTTTTATATCTGATTAATTGTTAATTGCTGTTACTTATTTCAAAATAGTAGATTGTAGAACAAGAGCATAAAACGAGCCATTTTACCCGAGGGTGAATAGACACGTCGTCGAGGGGAAAATGTAGATTTTACACTGTCTTTCACTTCGATTGCGAGGAGATGAAACAGCAACAGTAGAAGCAATTGTACACTTACTGGGTACCTCTTATTTTTCATGCATTGCTATAATAGTCATAAACTTTTAGTTTTATTGATTTATTTTGATTGATTTTTTAGTTTTAAATAAATTGAAAAAACTAAAAAATATATAGAAACCTTTTTGTTTGTGGCTGTTGACACCTGATTGCCTTGGTCTTAGACGAAGAGTTAACTTTTTGCACTAGAACATAAAAAATAATTTTATGTCATATAATGTCTTAAACTTTCCTGATTTTTACTCATAGTCAAAATACCACGCACAGAACTTATCACGCTAACACACACGAGTAATATTTACCTCGACGTTTCGGCAACATTACAGTAATAAACCCCACACTTCAGGCTACTTGTGACTTGTGACCACGGCCACTGTAATGTTGCCGAAACGTCGAGGTAAATAAATATTACTCGTGTATGTTAGCGTGATAAGTCCTCTGCGTGGTAATTTTATGTCGCCTAGATCCAGCATAAATATGAAGTGCTTACGGGCATGAGAATTGAATAAGCACTTTTTCATAAATATTTAGTCAAATCAAGATTGTTTAACTTATACATATTTCTAATACTATAAATAGAAATAATAGAAGAATAGCTATCAATAACTTCAGTAGTTAATTTTGTTTACACTTAAGCTGCGTTTCCACTAGACATGTGCGAGAATGCGATACGAGGAACATGATTGTCATCATGGACCAATAGAAAGGTCATTCTACTTTTGGTTGACCAGTCATTTTTGTAATGTGGTCTTCAAATTTTTTTTTTTAAAAATACGGTAAAGTGCTCGTTGCATCTTACATTTAAACATAACATAATTTTTCATAAATTTAACCTGTATTCATTTTTTACATTTAATTTTATTGAAATATTTACGTTTTAAATTTCGCAATTTTATACGTTTTAATATTTCCTAAATATTTCCTTTTTCCCTTAATTTCTAAAGGGTTAAAAATAATTCTGACTGTATATTTTTTAGAGTTTGAAACTCCTAAAGAAAATAACAACAAAACTTTGCGAAACCACAACTCAACGTATGCGTATCATTATTATCTATAAAGTACGTAAAGACACTAACCCGAAAAATGGAATCCCGCCATTTGTCAGCAAGTAGTTGAGTAAATGGCATTTTTTATTTTTAAAGTTTTTTTATTAAATTCAGTTATTATATAAGTTATTTACACTTGATAATAATCACTAGGTATGCCTTATATTTCACAAAACATTAATGGTTACTTAAAAGTAGAATGGCCCAGATACGCTTCATTTACCTATCCTCGCTCAGCATAAGTAGCTCTAGTTGGAAACATGACAAACACATTCCTCGCGACGCATCCTCGGCCATATCTGGTGGAAACACAGCCTTATAGATCTTCTTTGTACTTTATTTTATTTTCGATTTTTTCTTTCATTCCTTTGTTTTATGTTGATTTTGTAGTTGAAATCAAAAATTCCCGAATCTATCGAGTACTGCAGCCGATTTTGCCATATTTTAGTGGGAGTAAGTCTTGGATGTTGTGAAATACTGAATGACTAGAATGACAGGCATGCGTATAGTCAGCATCAAAATAAATGTCGCCCTGTATTATGTTAACTTGCAGAACTTACCCTCTTCTTCTCTGTGTGTAGAAACACACAACAACATCCCACGAATATTACAAATGCGAAGGTTTGTAAGTCTGTTTGTTCGTGACACAGAGTACATATATAACAGAGACACCACCTAGTACAAGCAAATGGTATCACCCTAATACTGGCTATTCAACTGGCTATTTTTCTTTCCTTCGATTTCCAATAGATGGCACCAGTGAGAACATGTTAATAGTAGTGCCATCTATTGCTGTTTTTTTGTATTAAATATAGCGTGTAGGGATTGGTAGGCCATGTTCGTGACCTTTTCACTTTTAAGCCGCTGAACTGATTCAGACAAAATTCGGTATACGGATATAGTTTTTTTCCTGGAAAGTTGCATTGTTCCCGCGGGATAGTGATAAATAAATTCTAAGCGGACGGAGTCGCGGGAAACAGCTAGTACGTCATAAAATATCAGAAGGAGGATAGGTTCTGCATGTTAATATATATGTGTCGCACAAGCGTAGCTGCGGCTTACGGTTGATAGCGGAAACACAAGGTAAAACTTTGGTTCGTTAAAATTACGCTCTATGGTGTTTTCCGTTTATATTTTGGCGTTGACTGTATCATTAAGACTAACAAGCATCCATCCCAGCCTATACACGTCCCACTGCTGGGCACAGGTCTCCTCACAGAATGAGAGGTCTTGGACCGTTACCACGTGGGTCCAATGCGGATTGGGAACCCGCACACCATTGAATTTTTTCGTTTGTGCAGTTTCCGCACGATGTTTTCCTTCACCGTAAAGCTCGTACTAAATAATAATATCAAATGTAATTGGGCCAATCAACTTTTTTACTCACACTAATTTTGTCCGCGACATTTTTCAAACAATTACAGATTTTTGTAAGTAAACATGTTTTTTCTGTAATTTAATAGATGGTGTACATGAATGAATACATGCAATCCTACGTAAGTTCAACCTATTAAACCGTGGAATATCTTGTTGCAAGTACGATTTTTTGGTAACGCCAGAGACAATTTTGGTAACGCAGGAGACGCCCAAAGTGTGGGTAAAATAGTTGATTGGCCCAATTACGCGCATGAATTTTGAAAAATTCAGAGATACGTGCCCCAGTTTGAACATACGGTCCTCTGTTTGCTAGGCTGTATGTAGGTCAAATCACGACGCCATCACGGCTTTTAACAACACTTCTAACAAGCATGATGGCGAAACGTTCATTAAACCGCAGCTTCTTCTCTAATTAATTGATTGTTGAATTAAACAACTTGATAGAGAAAAACCCCATCCCAAGGACCTTATTTTACCTTCTTCGAAATAAAATTAATGGTATTCTTAATGTAGTATGTGGATTACAAATAAACAGTAGGCACTTTTTTCATTTTTTAAAATCATTCATTCTGTAAATAGACATCAAAATAAAAAGCACTTTACACACGTCATTTTTAAAACCATCAGCGCTTTCGGAAAGGCCATCATTAACATCAAAACTAAAAAGGTATTTACAGGTATCCCTACTAATTAATTGCAACTGTCCCTAGGAGGCAATCCACTGCTCCTGCCAGTTGACGATGAAGATCTACTTGCAGAAGAAGATGATGAAGAAGAACCTGATAAGGTATAAAACAAGTGTTTAACTTGCAATTGTTATCTTTAATATCTCCATACTTTACGGGTATCCCGTGAAACTGTATCGAAAATACAAACTGAGACATGGATGCACAGAAAAATCAGAAAAAGATACCAGCGCTGGGAATCGAACCCAGGTCCACAGCAATCCGTGCTGCGTGCTATTACCCCTACACCACCGCTGGACAGGAATCTAGACACGAATTTTTCCTATGCATACATATCTCAGGTTGCTTATTTCTACTACGCTACTTATGCAGCAGCACTAGCCCCCAGCGCTGGTCTCATTTTCTGGTCTCAGTTTGTTCGTATTTTCGATATCGAAATCGAAACTTAATTTGTGGGCTTTCGTACAGTGCAGCAGTGTTCGGCCGCAATCGGGATCGAAGAGCAGTACCCAAGCATCCTGCAATTTTTCTTCTTCTCTCTCTCTCTATTTATTTCCCGTGGTCACTTGATTTTACCGATTTCATCCTTCTTTTTTTAAAGTTTTCTTATACTCTACAATGTAGAGTATATGAAACTTTTTTCTATTCATTAGAGAGCACATGAATAGAAAATAAAAGGACAATACCGGGTGTAGCCTGTAATATGAGCACATAATTAAAACATAGATCATACTCCTCAAACTGAACAACATTAGTTCAGCGATTTTTTTAAAGAATTAGTTTTTTTAGTTTTTAATACACTTTTAAGTTTATTCGAAGAAGCAATGTAAAGCAAAATGTTTGATGTTTGTAGCGTGCGTGACAGGCGACGTCACTTGTGTTCTAGGATGGCGTACATTGATAGCAATATTTAATTTGTATGAAAAAAGGAAAATTCAAAGACTCCATTATTTTTAAAAGTCGCTGAACTAATGTTGTTTAGTTTGACGAGGACGATCTATGTTTTAATTTTTTGCTCGTATTACAGGCCACACCCGGTATAACGACTAAGTAAATTGTTCCCTCATCCTAAGCTAAGTGATTTAAATTACAACCGCTATTCGAGAGATGAAATTCGGCGCAAGATTTTTTATGCAAGTGAATGGAAATTTAAAAAATATACGATTGAGTCATCATCAGTCGAAAAATGACAACTATTCAACAAAGGCTTCCTCCATTAGAACATAAGAACAGCCTCCGAATAAAATTTTATATTATGGGCGAAACTGAAACACAAACTGAAATAAGGTTTTGGTGTCGGTTGCAAATACCAGTTTCGGTTGGATTATCATGTTGGATATTAATCAGCCGTAGAACGTCCATAAGCCTCCCCCATAGGCCTCCATTTGCATCCCTAGGAAGCAGCCTGCATCCACCGTGAACCCGCGGCTTTAGCCAGATCATCCGTCCATCTCTTTGGTGGTATTCCTACTCTGCGCTTCTGCGCGGTCTCTATTCTACGTTGTTTTCTGCCCCAACTACCTTCTGTTTATTTGTGCTCTGGCCTGCCCATTGTCACTTCAACGAGTTTATTTGCTTCGGTTGGATCTACAATTTATGTTGTAAATTTTGTTCCTTCCCGTAGGAGGAGAAAAAGTCTCTTAAGGAGAGGCTGCAGGCGATTCAAGAAGTGACGCAGACGGTACAGAATGCCATCGGCTACGTCGCATCTTTAGGAGAAGCTGTTAAAAAGTTAGTAAAATAACTGTTACCTATTTAGTTTCAACTATACTTTTCTACTTAGTTTTAAGGCTTCGTACAGTCAAGTTCAACAAAAATATGTGATATTATGACTCTATTGTTAACGGCGTAGAAGTGTTCAAATATTTTTGATCTAATTTTTGCTCAGAAATTTAAGAAGTCGACTGTTCCTTAGGTAATAATTTAGTTACTGTGGCTGTTGTTATAATATATCACCAGCGGCGTCTTTAGCCCATGTAGCGCCCGTGTGCAATTATTACTTTAGCGCCATCTAGGAAGCGCGCGGTCAAAATGGAATAAGTAGGTACAACGCACACCCTGCACTATAGGTAAAGACGCGTCTGTATGTCACATTTGTGGCAAATTAATAAATTGGTAGTAAATAAGGCTGGGTTCACATGGCGCAGTCTTACACGATTTTTTATCGTAGGTACACGTTTTATCGAATAAGATAACTTTGTGTCTTTTATACGACGACGTATAAGCGACGTGTGAACGGTTCTACACAAAGTTATATGCCACAACTTATTCGATAAAACGTGTACGATAAAAAATCGTGCAGGACTGCGCCGTGTGAACCCATCCTAAGGGTAGAAAGATGGCGAATGCGATTGTGAGTTCCTGCACTTTAGACAATACGCAAACAGAAGATAACTTAGTGATGAGATTTTTTTTTAAACTTGTTCTGCCTTGTTTCAGTCTTATGAACTTCACGGTGCCATATCTTAGCTATATAGCTATAATCATGCTGTTTGGAGCGATGGTAGTGCTGTACATTATACCTCTGCGGTATCTCCTCATGGCATGGGGTAAGTGGAAGATAACGTTTCGATAAGTCTGTTCAACAACTTTGACATTTGTGACACGTTTGTAGTCGGTCGAATAACTAAATGAGCCAATCGCAAGCAAGAATGTAACGTCAAACTGCCACGACCACGGTGGTCGGACCACCACCGCGACGATACTAACGCCATCTAGTGATATTTCGTCTGTAATGGAACCTTTATTTAAATATTTGGCTATGGGAATTATTGGGAATAATTACAGAGGATTATGTTTAATGTTACGACGTGTTTTTTTTATGAAATAAGGCGACAACCGAACAAGTCCAAATGGCAACCTGATGGTAAGTGAGCGCATTCATGGACACTCGCAACTTCAGAGGGTTATATTGTAAATAGGATA
The DNA here is from genome assembly GCF_025370935.1 of Choristoneura fumiferana. Lineage (NCBI taxonomy): Eukaryota > Metazoa > Arthropoda > Insecta > Lepidoptera > Tortricidae > Choristoneura > Choristoneura fumiferana. The sequence continues at coordinate 10,143,639 of NC_133493.1, forward strand.
CATTGCCGGCCTAAAGGCCTAATATAGAATAGCTCGTGTGCCAGTAATGTCAATGATTTTAGCCTGAAAAACGGTACAGAAACTTAACCTATTGTTATCCTTCATTTTCACAGGTATTAATAAATTTACACGAAAAATACTCCGGCCACATACGATACCCAACAACGAAGTGTTAGACTTGCTGTCAAGGGTGCCAGATGACGAGATTTTGGTAATTTTGCGTTTTAAATCCATTTTAACCTTTTAACCACTAAAATATTCTACAGTGGGTATTTTTTTTTACTATGTGTATTAGAACTGTGTACCTAGTAGTGAAAAGTTAAATAATGACTACATAACACCACCTTCTCACCTACCTGTTGCGACTTTAACCTTTTAACCTGCAATTAATTTTACAAACTAGTTTCTGTTAAAAAAAATCCAGTGCTTTTTATTTTACTTCATCTATTTTCTACGGATTCACCGATAAGGGTTAAAGTTTTTTTAATATTTTCAGTTGGACTGTCGGGAACTGAAGCCTCACTCGTCCACAGAGCATCGTCGTGACGCGCGCAAAAAGCACAAAGCCTCTTAACAAAACCAATTTAAACGCAGAATCACTGTCTACATCGCCAAACTGAGGGATAAGTTGTAAAGCGCTACTCGTTGGACCACGTTTTATAATTTATTTACTTTTTTTTTCTGCATTTTATTTCGACTCCATCCACGAAATCCTGTCAATGGCATACAATAATTTAAGTAATACAAACTTATACCTAAATAATTAATCTGACATTGACGAATTAAACATTTCACACTACTAAATAGTTCAGACCTTCCTGTGTCAAATAAGTGAAACATAATTATTTAGAGAGAAGGAGGTTACACTTCAGACCCCTTTGTCTCTTTTGTTGAAAAAAAGCTTACAGAACGTGTTAAATATACTCATATCTTTGTTACCGATAAGTGCCACTGGAGGCGCTTCAAGATTACCTATAGTAATTGAAACGCTAACGTGAACGCGCTTGAGTTGTTATTTCGTGTGTGACAGACACTCCAAAATTTGACCAATTAGTAGCAAAGCTATGTGCTTGCCTAGCGTAACATGTAAGGAACAAAGTAAGTACAATGCTGTCAAGCTAAAATATAATTTTAATTTGTAAAAAATACCTATTTTTATTTTATTATCTAACTACGTACTTCGCGTAGGTCCAACGTGTGACTCTTAGTGTATATTTTCAATAGTAAACTAAAGTGTTCAAAGTCCCAAATAATTATACCTAGACATAGGATCTCAAAAATTTATCCTACATTCATTCTACGAGATGTTTCATCACAAACAAAATGACAAATGATGCTGCAGTTACACTCAGTCACTTAAATTAAATTAAATTTCCTCTCTTAATAATTGAGCGTTTTCAATACTCGTAAACTTTATCCGATTTTTTATCGAATTTCTGAATCTCATACTCGGAACAACCTCACTAAAATATTCTACACGTGTTCCACGTTTAAATGTTATGTAAGTGTAAAACCAGTGTAAAACAGATTCGTATTAAAGTTTCTTAAACAGGTGCATAAATTTATATAAATTTACCAAAAGATGTCGTCCACGTAGAATAGATAGGTGATATAATCAGTTTTTTGTAATGCGTGCAATGGTTTAGCTCAAAATGTCGAAAAAACATGCGATTAAAAATAATCAAATGAAATACAATCTTGTTGATCAAATTTTCTTTTCCTACGTGAATGATTAAACTACACGCTATGAGTCTTCCTATGCACGAAACCTCGAAAAGGTTCAAAACGTCTGAATGCTAAAATAATATATCTCAACGCAATCTTTGCCGATCAACCTCGTTATTTAAACCTTTTAAAGTCAAATATATTTCAAACGAACGTGATAGAAAAGGTTAAAATTATGGCTGAAGTCTGACAAAATAATTAAAAGCGTCATTTAACCAGCGTTTACGACCGTCTGAACGTTGATCTGATATTTTTCTGCTTAAAAGCAAAACATTTACGATGTTTATTCTCTCTTAGCTATGCAATGGTTTTAATTTGTCGTTCTAAAAAATACATACAACTGACACAAAAGACCAGGTGGTTTTTGAAACGCTGAAAATTGTATTATTCCTCTAGAGAATAGAAAATATATCGTGTGCTTATCAGCAGTGAATTTAGCATCATTGTGAACCAATGTAACTAATTGGTTTTTACCTGCGGTTTTTACGCTTAATATATCAATCGAGAGGCTATAGAACGCATTTTTCTTTCACAAATAAACATAAAATGTATGATTCAATACCCGTCACCCTTGATGTGAGAAAAAAAACTACAACTATTGTTAAGTGCACATTGCCAAGGGCAAAACCACATCTCTTCCAATGTTTTCCATTTAAATATATTCTACACTTATACTTATAGTTTACGAAATTAGTGTTAATATTTGTTTAGTAAGTATTTGGAAATTGAGAGCTACAAAAAGTTTAATTATATTTTAATAATGCTGCCAATATTGTGCGGTAGAAACGTTGCATTTAAATTTACTTTTTAGAGTAATTAAGTAAAATTTGAATAAAGTAAGACTAAATGTTTAGATAGAGTTTTTAATTACACAAATTTTGTATCGAGTATTATAATATTTTTGTTAAGTTAGTGTTGGAAAGTTTTTACGAAACAGTTTTTTAGTAAAACCAGAAGTTACCAGTTATTATAGATATGTATATATGTAAGAAAAATATAGATTTGTTTATAATGTGTAGATTTCCACTTCTAACGCTACATCATCAGAATACTTGCATTAATAGCATCTCTGAATCGGATCTAGCGCATTCAACTTTAAAGTAAGATAATGATTTTCTGTCTAACTTTAAGGTAGAATCGCTTTCGCCTCATATATTCTTACTTAGTTTACTGATCAGCGGGAAAATTGTATATAAACAAAATATACATACCTATTGGATAAAGGTTAAAAGTTTAGGATGTCGTCCAATCACGAACCGCCAATATTAAAATTCCTCGCTAGCGCCATCTAATGTAAAATATTAGTACTAATATTTGCTTCTTCGTGTTTCATCTAGGTATATTTAATATAACACAATAAACGATGGAAGACTGAGATTAAATCTCATTACATTTATTGTACTTAGTTTGTCACTAACTAAATAGAATAAGATTTTATCAGAGACAAGAACCACCAAACTGACTGTGGATATAAAATGGATGATTCGTGTTTCTGAAAAGTTTTTGAGCAATAAAATTTAAATGTTATCCGTTTAAAATCTCAAATTTTATATATCATTAACTATCACTGTTTGTAATATTTCAGCTTTGAACAATTAAATTGCATTTCGCTTTAACTTATCTAGCTCGAATAATATGTGAAGTTTAAATCTTCTACAAAAAGCACAGATATTTGATGTTACCATATCTTTGAAATTTATCTAGATACAAATTTGTAATTTTCTATTGTAGCTAATTATATTATTAAAGTACAATTCCGTACCTGCTATTTCCTGTATCTCTAAAAAATCACAATTTTCGCATTTGTAGCCCACCGTCCTATCAAAAACTCACATTTACCTTATATTTTTCCTGTTGCACATATAATTCGCATAAACTTAGAAAGAAAGAGAGAGCCATATAGAATTATGGGAGTAAAAAAGAGGCAAAATGCAAAGACACAATTATCAATTGACTCCCAAGCCTATTGAAAAGCTAGAATGCTTCAACATTCCTGCGCCTAATGCTACGAGTACTAAGTAACTATTGATCATAAGACAGGTCTAGGAAGGGAGATGAAATGAAGACTAAGGAAATGTAAAAGAGAGATGTATGATGCCTTTATGAAAGCCGTAATGTATTACACAACTGATTCAGTTATTTTTTATTTGGTTTAACCTGAGTGTTCAATTACTTTTCAGCTTTTAAATAACAAGTAGTGGACGGTTCGCTTTGTCTTAATATTTCTAGTCAATTGCTTATAGCTAAGTTCCTGCTGACTGTACATTGAGAGCATTATTTTCGTGAGAGCACGGCTAGAGCACTATTTTATATAATGTACTAAGTTAGCACTTAAAGCACTGTTCCAACTTTACATTATTTACTGTGTAAAACAGCTGCATAAAAAGATGTGATATGTAATTTATAAGTTTTTTAAAATTGAATAAAATACTATGATTTGTGTTATAAATAATGTGCTTGTTTTATTCTCTTTCCCGAAACTTTAACCTTTTTACGGCTGGCGAGGTTAAATTTTCTGTGAACTGCGAACAATGGATGTAAGTATGAATGTAGGTTAGCGCCGCTTAGAAATATGTAGCACCTATGAAAAAGTATGCAATTTCCAATACTACTTACTTACACAGTGTTACACTGCCCAGTGTATTAAGTTTTCCAATTGTTTTTGGAATTGATTTGTTCTTTCATTTTTAACCTTTGTTTGTAAAAATATTAACTTATCCTACGCTTCCAAAAATAATATGTACTTACCAAAGACTAATAATACAATATAATAAGCCCATGGTGAGAAATTTTTAAATAGTTCGAATAGGTACATAGTTACATATTTTTGCATTTGAATATCGTATCCTATATGTATAAATATCTACTACTTATAAATACGTAATATATGTGTGTGAGTTGTGAGAACTATGTCGCATCAATTCCAGCGATTTTTATAAAAATATAGGATTAGGGGTATTTTGAAACCAGAAAAATAAATAATCGATCTGTTATAGTTTTTATCTCTGGAAAAAATAACGTTCGTAACTAGTGTTCTAGATAGGCACACATTATTTCAAAAAGAATAATTTTAAGAAAAATGTTATCCGACTCCAAAAAAAATTTGACAGAAAATAGAACAGAATTTTATTGAAAAATAAATATTTCTTACTTTTTAGTGATTTGATGCCAAAGTACTCGCACAACGATTCCTTTAAGTCCAAACACGGCTAGTTACATTGTTTTGTAACAATAACAAATACGTTTCTGAAAACCGCATCAAAATAGGTTTAGTAAAACGCGAGTTAACCGCGGAGAAACATACATACATACAGGTCAAACTGAGAACCCCCTTTTTTTAGGCTGGTTAAAAAAGTCTTGTCAGTTGAGATACTCATTATCCTTAGACAACTTAGATGGCTTGACTCATTACCTACTTACCTAATTTTAGCTAGTAGTTAATAATACAATGCTTTGTACACAAGACTTTGTAATTACACGTTACACGTAACTTTGTAATGGTAGCGCCATCTCTTGTCGAATAGCTGAACTACCTGAAATTGAAACCTTTTTTTTTATTTTTTCTCATGTCTGGCAACATTGCTATCTGTCAAACCAGTGCTGCAATTATATAACAATTGCCGTAATACACGGCAATTAATACCCCGTTTAATTTAAGGTTTCAATTTTATTACCAATCAAATTGTAACACACGTTTCTCGGTATTTCAACACAAATGGACTAATGAAGTCGGTTAAAAATACCTACATGTACATTTATTAGCTGTATTTATTATGTTTTTATTATAGTAGTTAACTCAATTTTAAATAGTTTCGTTGTTTCATTTAGAAACGTGTGCAAATTTTACCGTTAAGTTTCAAGTGTTAAAATAAATTGAGTATAAGATCGAATATCACAAAATACGGTATAAGGCAGCGTATCAAATTTTACGGCAGTTCGCATATTTATTATTATCTTAAGATAAACGTTTTGATTTTCTTTGTACTTATCTGTAAACTTTGCAAGACGCCTCAGTTCATGATAGAAACCACCTATGACTTTAAATAATTAAATAAAAAAACATACATTTAAAACTTTAAGTCATTGTAAAAGGTAATATTATATTGCGAAATTCACGAGCTTGAGTTGTGATATTGACGTGAAAAATAAAAGAGCCACCTAAAATCTGATTTTTTAACCTTCTTTTACTAATTTGTGTGCACTGAACACGTTAGTTAAAGACTTAAGAAAAACGTCTTAAATTAAAACTTCCACTGTGTTACTGCGCATAGTTAATTATTATCTTACATTTTGAATATCTTTTAAACAAACACTTTTTTGGAAAAAATAACTACTGTATTTCATCTGTTAAATATTTCCTTAAAGTTGACAGAAATCAAAAATAACACGTAGTATATTTTTAAAAATGGCAATTTCCGCTTCCAGAAACAGCAATTCCAATTTTTACACTCGCAACACTATGTCGAACTAGTGTCGCCCAAGCACTTTCATTCTGAGATAAGGCCTGTGTTCAGTAATGGGATGTTTGTTGTGTAGAGACTATGATAATTGATAATAAAACAGACGAAGTAATTAAAAATTAGCATTGTACATATTCGATAGAAGCTAAATAGTTATATTGGCAACGTTCTGCAGGGCTACTACGAAATTCGAAGTTCGTGTCGTGCGGTCCCTCTATCACTTATACTATTTAATACGAGAGGGAGAGGGATAGTACGATACGAACTTCGAGTTTCGAGTTTCGTAGTAGCCCTGCTGAGCCATCGCGAATTATTACAACAACTTGACAACAACAGAGTAGCAGTGTCAAACAATAAAATTGTATATTGTCAACGGTCAATGTTGCCATTCCATCTAAAAGTTACTCATAGAAAACTTTTAACTGATTTGGATGGAAACATCCTAGAAACGATGCTGAGAAATAAAAAAAAAATACAGATTCCGTCACTGGACAAGATTGAAGAATAAGTAAATGATTTTGTCAAATTATTTTATTACGAAATCTACCACAACTTCCGATTAGGATAACATTCACGAGCAGTGGCATGGCAACATTACAAAAAAAGTTAGCGTCAGCCATTACTTGTCAACGAGTCGTGGCCGTGGTCTGACTTCCCACCGGTTACCATCTATACACACGCTAAACTCCTTTCCAACAATGAGTGCCAAATTGATTGAGTACAGGGACACCCTAGAACGCCAACTGAACGACAAAAGCAAACCATGGACCAGATATTTTGAGAAACTGGAAGAAAAGACCGGCGTAAGCAGGCTGTACATTTTTCTAGGTGAGCCTCGTTTTTTTTCTTATAGCGTTTATTTATATCCTTAGCGGGTTTTGACGTTTTTTTGTGTTGGCAGGTTTGGTTGGATTCACCGGTTTATATTTAGTGTTTGGATTCGGCGCTGAGTTGATATGCAACTCTATTGGTTTCGTGTACCCGGCTTACATGTCAATGAAGGCATTGGAGTCACCCCAAAAGGATGATGACACGAAGTGGCTGACATATTGGGTGGTGTACGCCTGCTTCTCTGTGGTAGAGTACTTTTCCGACTTCATTGTCGGTTGGTTCCCGCTCTACTGGCTGATGAAGGTAAGTGCATCCATATGTTACATATTAACAAAAAAAACTACTATTACTAGATTAAGGAAAAAAAAAACGCGGGAACATTTCGACGGTGTGTTCTGTTTTTGCGATATACAAAATTAACCTTGTGCTTTGGTGTGTGCAAATCGATTTTGGGTAGGATTAGTCAGATGTTCCTTTGAATAATCTACTTATGTCATTTTAAAACACTCATTAGAGCTCATTTGTATCGTTATTTAATTAAACAGTCATAAAAATGAATGAACCATTTTTTTTAAGAGCTATACAATGCCACAGACAAAGAAAGACTTAGTTCATGGTATCTCACTTTTTACCTTTGAGAAAGGTATTGTAAAGAATGAAAAGATCTCTCTCTCTCTCTCTCACTTTTATTCTAACCTATTATGTGTATGCACAGCTTTTATTCGGTTTTCCCTTTTTTATCTGCTGCCAGTCCAGTTAATTAGTTACCTACTTTTAATTCAATGTATAATTAGTAATGGTAATAAATAATTACCAATTAGTAATATTGCCTTATGTACTGTGCAAACCACATTAGTGTGGTTAAAGGTCATCAAATTTAATTAATAAACTACTAGCTCAGTCAAACATCAATGTATAACAAGCAATGTTCATGTGACTATCAGACTGTCCTAACTTAATCTTCTTAGTGCAAATTACTCTAAGTTACTTTAACACATAATAAGCAGTACAGAAAACTCAGGTAAATAAAGATTTTCCAAGGTAAGCAATAGGCGGCCTTGTTGCTTCAGAGCGATCTCTTCCAGGCAACCATTACACTAGACAGTAGTAGGTAAGGAATAGGCTTTAGTAGGTAGGTGGTGCAATTTACAACGGCTTTAACATAAAGTCGAATTTCTAGAAACCATTGTCATCCAGACACCCTTATCATTATCAGATACCTAGAAATATAATACTATTATCAGTATTGGGCATTTGAGATAGTGAAAGATATGTATTTTTGACACATTATGAAATGTCTTGATGACTAAGCCTATAGAATTTTATCTAACTCAATATTGAACTTGGTAATAGGTTTTTAATGTCATTGTCATTAGAAATGAGTACTTAGTAATATTTTAATAGCCTTTGTTCTTTTTTTATCTATTCAGTTATTAGATTGTTAAATTGTATAAGACGGAAGACAAAGCGTTGGTTGGCCTCCCACCAGGTGGACTGACAACATTGTGAGAGTTGCGGAAAACCGGTAGCGAGTTGTCGTTAATTGTGGCGTTCTAAGGGGGAGGCCTTTGTTCAGCAGTGGATGTCTTCCGGCTGGTGATGATGATGAAATTGTATAGGTTGATTCGCAAGATCAAGCATGAATGAATTGAACAAATATAATGACAAATGTCACCTTGTGAGTGCCATTCTAATAGGAGCCTCACAATATTTTATAAACAAGTACTTAATACTTATAACACAATTATCGCTTATAGCATTAATATTATATATTAATGATTCATTCTTGTGTGTGTGCATACATGCGTTTATTATATGTGTTTGGGGGTGAAGTCTAATCTAATATACCAACCTCCAACAATGTTTTAAGAGTCTGTCTACCTAGGTATTACTGTCATAAACATACAGTCCTGAGGACATAGTTTTTCATTTACTTAGATTTTTTTTGGATACGGAACCCTAAAAAAATATTTTTTAATCAGATATGCTGGGGTGTCTGAATTAAAAGTATTCCCTTGTAACTATTCTTCTGATTATTTAAAAATACCTTCTCTTAGTCTTAGTAATTGATATGATAGTGTAACATGTTGATGAAATTTCACTTTGAAAAATATTAGTAATCAATCAGTCAATCCGGTTTCATTTAATATGCCTACTTAATAATTTCAGTTTAATCTGGATCTATTTATGTACTCTCCATAAAGTTTTTATTTCGAAAAATAATTATTAGTTTAAACTTAGCTAAAAGTTGCTCTACCCGCAGTACAACCTTTTCATAACGCTGCTCAAACGACTTGATGAGTGCTTACTGAGAAAAGGTTGCATGTATTACGGTTAAGAAAAGAAATTTAAACACTGATTTTTATTAACTCAGAGACTACTATACATCCCCTTGCTATATTTAAGGCTGTATATTGTATTGTTAAGCTTATTGTACTGTTCACATAGCAACAGACAGCAGCAAGTACAGTCCAGTGAAATAGGGGACATACATAAATTACGAGAGTAGATTATGGCGATTGTTCAATTTGTTGGTGAGATGTCGTGAGTTTTGGCTCGATCCCCTTCACCCCCAGATATCACTTGAGCACCAGTTTGGTGAAATAACAAAAAACCGGCCAAGTACGAGTCGGACTCGCGCACCGAGGGTTCCATACAAATCTGTAGGTATTTATGAATATCCAGTCTAAATTTCAGAGTTCTAGGTCAACGAAAAATACCCTACAAATTTTGATTCCTTAAAACATTTATACGTTTTTTTTGGCCTAAACGGCCGTCTTTTTTTACGTTTTAGAAAATTAGAAATTAATTTTTTTCACAGTTTCAAGGGACTGCAGATTAGGTATATGGTTTTAATTTCAACTCGATATCTCCACGCGTTCCCGAGATAAGGGGTCTTGACTTGACTTGACAGACCGGCGGACGAACGGACGGGCAACAAAGTGATCCTACTTATAACCCTTAAAATGGCAAATAAAACTACGTAGTATAATAGTATAGACAAATACGAAAACGAAATATTATAGCTTTAAAGCGATCCTTTCTGGACAACCATTTGGGTATACGAGTATAATGAAGTTTTCTTTCCGGATTTTTCTATCTGGAATACGAGATACTCTACCTCCTTGTGGCATCCTCCATAATTTGACTTGACCGTACACACAAAACAACAGAGGCTACTGTACTGTCCGTCTCACGCAACTGCGGCGCTTTGTTAGCGTTTCCAGTGCAAGGTCGCGTGCGTTCATTGTTGCTACTTGCTACCTTAAGCCTTGTAATCTACCGCAGATAGCTGTTAATATATTCTAAGTAGGTACCGGCACGTGTATTTTACAGGATATGATAGGTACGTATTTATACAAACCAAACATCCCAACCATCTTTTTAGGGTTCCGGAGCCAAAATGGCAAAAACGGAATCCTTATAGTTTCGTCAAGTCCGTATGTCACAGGCATTTTACTCGAAAACTACATGATGTATATCAATGATATTAGTAACACTTACTGACTAACAAGGAAAACGTGTATTTTTTTTTAAATACCTGGATCCAATTGCATATCAAATTACAAGCAAATATTATTAGTGAATTTCAATACAAAATCACGCGTATTAGTTTGTAACTTGTTATGCAATTGGGCCCTGGTATTTTTTTTCACTGTTTTCTACTGCTTGTCTATTCTATTGCGTCGTATAGCTCTGCAGTAGTTTTATCTAGACAAATATCAGACGGACGACGCCAAGGACACTAAATTGTGACCACTTTACTTTTATTGACTAGGTATAACTATCTAGCATGCGTTTAGACAACGCGGTATGCATAGTTTAACTTTATAGATGGAATGAATTTTAGTTGTGGCATAATAGAATTGTCGTTGAAGTGGCAATGGGCAGGCCATATAGCACGGAGAACTGATGGCCGTTGGGGCCGAAAGGTTCTTGAGTGGAGACCGTGGATCGTCAAGCGCATCGTAGGATTTCCACCAACGAGACGAGATGGGTGCGGATGACCTGGTTAAAGCCGCGGGTTCACGGTGGATGCAAGCCGCTGCCAACCGAAGCAACTGGAGGTCTATGCGGGAGGCCTATGTCCAACAGTAGACGTCCTACGACTGAAATGAAATGATAATGATGATGATGATGATAATGTAGAATGCGGAAGAAACTAGGCACGAAAGATATCACTGTGGAAATATTGCGTAGGAATAATGACGACTGTCATGTCATAATTTTTATTGTAAAACGGTGTGATAATGATAATGGTACTTCCTATCGATCGAATACTACTACTGTGTCCGACTAAATAAGAAAGGTTGTCAAAAAGATGTTTATTTTTTCTAAATTTGTTTATAAATATGAAGGTTATTGCTGAATATAATTTTGATTCATATAATTGGAAACAAAGAGGTTAGTAGAAGTCACAGCGGACCGAACAAAGACAAAGAATTAGCTTAGCTATTCAAAGAGCGAACGCATCTTCGGAACCCTGTCTAAGGGGACTCCTATACACAATTCGTTTTAGTTTTTGTAATATTTTTTATATAGGTACATTAGTTAAAGATAGTTATAGTTTAATTGTCTGTTACTGTTTTATGTATTGCTCTTTGCAAATAAATGTTGCTCGAAAAGTTTAGAATTTATGTCAACGCTTAAATGCAGATCTTCACTAGGGTACGCTAAATGAGCAAAATTTCTAGTACTCAAAGAAATGCCAACTTGACTATCTGTTGCACTGCAAACAAATTTAACTTTTTCAGTTTGTACATCTATTTCAACGACTTTTCTTAAAATTTGACCATTTCTCTTTTCCAGTGCATCTTCGTGATATGGTGCTACATCCCGACCGAATACAATGGCTCGCTCATCATCTACCATCGTATCATCCGTCCGTACTACATGAAGCATCACGCCCAGATTGACGCAGCGGCAAGCGCAGGTAAAATTTTATGCTACAAATATATGTTTCACCGCTCTCAGTTGACTAGGTATGGCTAGGCTTCATTCATCAGTTTTTGGACTCTTTTGGACCACTCCAATCTACGCAACAATGATCGGATTTTTTAAGAAAATTTTAGCAGTCATTTCTCATTTGTCGATTTCCGATATGCATTTATAAATACAATACAATACACAGTGTACGTGTGCCGAAATATCACACGTTTTCCAGTAATTAATTAGAGAGCAAAAGTGGCAACGATGTGTTATATATACTTTTGTATTTGAAGAGCTAGGGAGACTCCTCCCTTATCTCAGGAAAAAATCTGTAACAGAACTTCAAGTACAGAGTTCTTACACAGAGTCTATGTGCTGGGGATAATACTAATACTTTGCATTTTTCACAAGTCTTATTATTGCTTGAAATATTGTCGAAATGTACACTTTGCTCTGCCCAAAATAAGCTGAAGCTGTATTTTCTATAACATCATCAAGGATGGTACATAAAAATGTGACCATCCATCACAAATTACTTCACTTCATAATAGGTCTTCAAATTTTTGCAGATCTGGATAAGCTTATGAAAGGCATCAATAAATCCATTGACAAAACTTTAAAGGCTGCCACCAAAAAACTTGACGACCTGCATAGAGACTAGACGTCAAGGTATTATCTATGTGGTTCGGCTTGCATGGCTAAGGGTCTTGTCTATGGTCTTTGCTTATTATATTTATTTCGTGCACTGTGTCATCAATGCTTTAGGAAACGAAGTATTTGCAATGTTATAGATATTTTTTTATGTAGGATCGGTTGGTTGGTATAGGTTCATTTAGAAATGGGATTTTGGGTAACTGTCTTGAGTGTTAAAGGCGTATTACATGTTTCTTTTTTGTCTAACGACTGTAACATGATTTTTAACGAATCAGGTTGCAGATTAATAAATGTGGTTGCCGTACCATAGTTCTGACGTTTCGAAAGAGGTCACCTTTGGGGAAGCAGAGATGGAGTTTGTCGAATGACAGACAACGTCAAATTTAGACATTATCAGCTAGTCAGACTGTTGCGTAGGCAGGCAGAACCTGTCTCTGTCCGATAGACAGTCTAGACTCTACACTAGATATTGAAACTCCATCTTTGATCTCGCTCAAAGAAGGTGGCTTTTAGCCTAGATAACTAGGCAACGTCGTACATTACATACAACCGGGCCAACAATATCCAATAAGTCCTTGGTAGCTCACTGACACTCCTGCAAAACTGTTTTTGATAGATGTGTTACTGAATGTTTTGTTTTTGTACTCATCAGTAGTCCCTTATTTATGTACAAATTATGGCTGCAAAAATTACCCGATTTTCTTTAGCCAATCCTCTTGTGTTAGAAGTTAGTCATAGCTCACATTATTGCTCCGCGTACAATCTTGATCAAGGAGCCCATTCATTCTTTTACAAGTAGACAGTTAGAGAGAATGAATGAAATTCACATTGCAGCTGCTCCCATAGCAAAACAGCAGATTTCAAGGACGTCAGAACAAGTCGAAAACGTCTCGGAATGGGTGAAAACGACCTCCCACAAGATAGAACGCTCAATGCAAAAACTCGCCGAGAAATAACCGAACTTTATAGCCTTAACAAGAATTAGTGCTTTGTCGTGCAAAGTATGTTTTTTGTTTTGTTTTTAACTTAGCTCGTACCATAGACAACACTTAGTGTTGTCAGTTTCAAAAATAGTCCCGCGTTTTTGTCTATGTCTATCTTGGAGAATTTTTGCAGCTGGCAATTTTGTAGCACCTTAATTACCCCTTTGCACTGTCATCCCTGTAAACTTGCGTGTGAGCAAGTATTTCCTTTTTATTAATAACACAAACGCTGGTTTTTAGGTAAAACGGATTAATGCTGTTTATATCAATCAAAATTTGACGGTAAGTGGAAGTAGTGTAGATGGAATAGCGTGGTTGCTTTTGTACATTTCAAATTATACTTGGTATCTGACAGGAAATATGTAATTGGGCTATGAAAAGTAAATAACATTAACAAATAACATTCATTATACTTGATACTTTCACCGTTCTTATATTATTAACAGACCTACTCTTCATTATAATCTGTTCGCCGACATTTTAAACATGAAACTACCATGAGACTAACTCATATTTAATGAAATAAAACCTGATATGTCACGTCTTAAATCGAGTTTAGCTAATTTGTAGCCCTTCTTCCCGAAGCAACGCAACTCGCCGGCTGCTGCAACGCGTACTGCGCGCCACCGGCTCTGCTCACACGACTACCCGACGATACTATAGTTTGGCTAATGAGAGCTGAGCTGAACCCAAACCCAGCTATTATTTGAGTGGCAAGGGCAACATTATTCAAATGTCATGGGCAAACAGACCAAAGAGTATAAGAAAACAGACACTTGAGCTTGTACTTTTATCTATTCTGTCTGTTTAGTACCTTCGTGTGTTAAAATAGAGTTTTTTGGAAATTTACTGCTGAAACATGGGCGAAACAATCAAAAGTGGTGTGCCACAGATTATTTTAACCATGATAAACAAATTCAAACAAAAACAAACAGAGAGGGTAGCCTTATTCAAACAGAAAAAAAGAGTGATTAGATGCGGTGACCGAATTTGTAGGTTAGTAGGCATGGCAAAATATTTTGATACTAATATCCCTTTCAGAACTGGTCAATACAATTGTGGTTCCTAAGATTCACTTTTTCTCAAAAATATTCGTTCGTATTAACCTTTTTATCAAAGTCGAAGTCAAAGTCAAAATCTTCTTCTTCTTCTTCTTCAACCTTGATCTACCCAATGCTGAGTAAAGGTCTCTTCCATTTTAGACCATTCTGTGCGGTCGTGAGTTTTCCGCATCCAGTCCTTCCCAGCCGCTCGCACCAAATCGTCCGTCCATCTTGCTGGCTGCCTCCCCACATTCATGAACCCCTTTCGTGGTCTCCACTCCAACAACTTTTTGCCCCATCTTCCATCGAACCTACGGCAAATATGGCCCGCCCACTTCCACTTCCTAGAGGATATGGTTTTAGCTATGTCAGTTAGTCCCGTTCTCTTACGTATTTCGGTGTTTCCGGACGTGGTCGCGTAGAGAAATCCCCAACATAGCTCTTTCCATAGCTCTTTGGGTGACTTGTAGTCGATGGACGAGCTGCCGAGTCAGCGTCCAAGTCTCGGCTCCATAAACCATTACGGGCAGTACGCACTGTTCGAATGTGCGGCGCTTGAGGTTTAAAGGCACTCGTTTGTCCCTGAACACGTCGGAAAGTTTGCCAAAATCCCCCCATCCCAACTGGATACGACGCTTTATCTCACGTTCCTGTCCGCTCCGATCCGATTAGATTAGATTAGAGAGATTAATGTTAAAAAAAACTACCACCGGTTCGGAAAAACCTCTGTTGAGAAGAATCCGGCAAGAAACTCAACGAGGTGTTCAACATATCGTTTAAAATAATTACTTATTCTCCAATAGGCATGCGATAGACAGTGAAGCATAAAGTAGGCACGATTCTTATGCCTAATCGTCACTTTTGTCGGCAGAGAAGCTTCTGTACTTGTATTATTACTTATTCTATGGTAATACCTGGTGATACCATCTTCATTTTTTTTTTTAAATTTGTCCCGGTTTTGCAGGTTCATCTTTCATTAGCCAGACTAATACCGGCGCACAACTACCCACATTTTCATCGTCATTTTTGTTATCACTGTCAAATGTAGGGTAGCATACAACACTAACAACATCCCACTGTAAAGATACGTTCACACCAAACGATGTCGCAGGTCGCAGCAATTTCATAATTAGCGAGAGTCGCTATTTTAACTGTCGGCGAATAGATAAAAAAAAACCTTCACTTCCATTTAAATAGATTAATATCTTATTATTACTATCCTAGACATGTTCAAAAAAACTTTCGGGTTAGATCTGATAATGGTTTTTATTTTGAACATCATTGCACTACTAGTATTTGTATGAAGCAAATTTTAGTTTACACTTATTATAAGCAGCTAAATTTGCTTAATATTCATCCAATTACACGTAATGTTCGGTTAATACTGCTAGATGATAATAAATGCTTTCACTAACATTTGAATCGACGCCTGACATCCTTGTTTTCTGCCAGATCTTTTTAATGCTTTTCTTTTAAACTAAACCTAATCTAAAATGCAGCTCCTAACATCAATTACAAATAAATTAACTTGCATTCTACTTATGACACATACCACGAGCATGATTAGTTGAGATGTAATCTAAGTGCATGAGTTTACAACGTCATACATGCTACGCTTCGTTATAAAAAGATAACAGCCGCAACTGTAGTAATTATCACATGCTTAATTAGTGGCCAATAAAGCTTCTAGGATAAAAAACTGTATTAACATAGTGTGCTAATTGTATTTTAACTTCGCTATACTTACCCAACGGCAATGCAATACATACTTATGAACAATATGTACAGTCAAGGGCAAAGGTATCGACACGGCCAAAGTTGCAAAAATATGTATACACGGCCCTAATGTTAAGTGCACAAAGTCGTGTATACATATTATTGTAACTTTGGTCGTGTCGATATCTTGGCCCTTGACTGTACTTATATACTTTTGTAAAATAAATCGGTCAGAGATGAGGGCTACTTGACAGGCGAAATACCGCTAGATGGCGTTACTATCGTAAGGTCGGTTTGACTTTGACGTTACAGTCTTGCTTGCAATTGGCTCATTATAACTAAATCAGGCAATGATGAATGATACTAACGCCATCTAGCGGTATTTCGCCTGTCAAGTAGCCCTCATTGCAAGTCATTCTGTATGATCACCTTAGTGTAGAGTTGTGGATAACGATCATTTTGAGGCTTAAAGACTCGAACTCTTAAGACTCCAAAGTCTTAAAGACTCAACTATATTTGAGAATTAAATTTGCTTATTTTGTGCGTATGGATGCAAAAAACCGTCTTTGCGGCCTTTGAGTCGTTAAGCCTTGAGAGTCTTTAGGGTTCGAGTCTTTAAGCCTTAAAATGAGCGTTTTTCACAACACTACCTTAGTGGCTAGCCTAAACTGCCTAGATCGAGACTGTACATCAAAATAATCCACCATTTTGATCTTCCAGAAACGGAATGAAGTTTTAATTAAAATGGAGTATTTGTCACCAAATAATTATAAAAAGTGTTATTTATTACCTTAAAAACGTCTTCTACAGTCAATTTGCTATTAGAATTGGTTATAAACAAAAACTGGTGACAGGCACATTAAATGTATCCATTTCACAGCTGACTGTCAATTTCTATTAGTTTTATACAAGGCGAATATGGCATTGTGATCAAAACCAACTCAGTTAATTATAGGTTGTCTCTCTGGTCTTTTGTGTTCTTTTGTTTTAGTTAAAAATAATAATGTGAATATTTAACGTAAATACGGCAATAAACGACTTGAATACATTTACTGAGTTGTGTATGGTTGAGTCCAGTCATGTACTCATAATCACCCTGTACATTATACTTTATGGACAATAAAGTAAGACAATTAAGTATTAAATGCCTTCAAATTTGGAAGTCAAACTAAATGTGTTATTTTCTGTTCACAGTTGTGGATGCAGTCCGGAAAAACAACTAAGCCCCCGGTCATTTATGCAAATATGGGAGCAAAAAGTACAAATATAATGCACCCGCTTTTATTGTAAGCTTCGCAGCACAATCGCAGGCCATTAAAACAAAAAAAAAGCAATGTACAGTAGCAATGTACATGGTACAAACCTCTTGCCAATTTTGCCAAAAATTGACAGGAGCCATTTAAAAAAAAGTCGGCAGTTGACGTCTACGGCTTCGTAGGGCATGGACAAATAAAAAACTTGTTGATAAAAAAATGTTTAAAAATCGAATTGACGTAGAGTGAATTCGGAAAATGTTGCCATTTCTTTGAAACACTATGTTTAAAAATATCACGTATACAGATTCTGTGTACTGAATTTCATAAATAAAAAAAAAACATAGGAATGGCAATTATTTCTCGGACTGACCTGTTAACCTGACTCTGATTGATAAAACTTCTTTTTTTTAAGGAAACCGTGTATTATAATTGTAGTTAAGATTTTTTTATCATGGCATCTTTTTTATCTTTTACTTTAGCTATAATATATTAAATTCTTAGTTGAATCTTTACGAAAGATCTTGGGAATGAAATTTCAATATACTAAGTAAAAGCGTTTAGTAATTTTGCCCCTACTTCTAGATCTCTTAGTGAAATGAATTTTCTGTTACCTAGTTTTTTCAAGTATTTGCTCAAGGAATGTTATCCTAGTTCCCTGTTTAGTTTTGGTTAAAGTATACGTTTTTAGGTTACGTAGTTTCCCTCGCAAAAAGACTAAGTGTTACCACATGAATCAAAGACAATTTTTTTACATTTTACCACGAAATTTCGATCAAGCATTTAAACTTTTGCTGATTGTTAAATCAATACTAGTTTGAGGTTAGAATAGTACAGATTTGCCATCGATGTTATACATTTTGACAGTTTTCCACGTTTGCTTGTTATGCAAACCATGTTAGTGTGCCTTCGTTGATTTGGCTGTCAATGTAATTTTACTGTATTCACCCAAGGAATTGTTATCCTGTCATTTTTCACGTAATAAAAACGAGTTCATTTTATAATTCATGTTTCATTTTTCTCCACCCAATAATAGTTTGTAAGTCTGTTTGTTACCTCATTATGTCTAAACCACTGAACTGATTTAAATGAAATTCGGTAAACAGATAGTTTGAGTCCTGGGGAAGAACATAGGAGAAGGACATAGGATATTTTTTTATCTCGGGCGTTACTTTGCAGAGGTCTCTTACTAGAAAAAAAACTTCTAAGTTCATGAACAGATGGACATGGAGTATAGACAATGGAAATATACAGAAGTTTTTTTTGAGGTTGAGTCGCCTAAGGGCCAAAGACACTAGATCCTTTCTTTTGTTTACTTGTTTCAACCTCTATAGGTTAATCAGGGTATGATTTAAAAGCGATAGACTAAGCACTATTTATTAATATCTAGCAAATCTTAACATAGTTTCTATGAGGCGGTAGCGCTGGCTTTCTCGGCTTCCTTCTGTTGAGCTAACTCCTCAGCCTGGCGGTTCCGCCACGCCGTCATGTATGAACGGGGGTGGATGGGGAAGAATCCAGAGAGACCTAGAATAATGTTTCCATATAGCATAACCAAAACAAAACACTGCCTAGCCTACCAAGTCATTGAGAAGATTTGGCGTCTGTGTTGTTCAGTAAAGTGAGGGCTTAATTCCCACTATTGCATTATTTTTTGGGTTCTATACATCGAGTCAGTAAAAACGGAAGTAAAATTATTATAAATAGGTAAGTACTCATCAGGTCTGCTACCCCTTGGAGCAGAGAAAACATGAAACTTCAAGTCCATAAGTACAATCAAAAATACAGTAATTAAAAAACCACTTGAGTGTGTCAAACAAGCCCAAGATATGGTTCCGTTGCCATAACAAAAAAATAAAGTATTTTATTTCTAAAGATTATGTATTGTGTATGGAATATTTATTTTTTACAGTTTTAACACAAAACAGATTTGAATAATAATAGTTGTTTGGATTAACTCATCTCATCATTCAGATAGTTGGGGGTTCCGATGATACAGCTTCGGATAATCGAGATTTTACTATATTATTGTAACACAAGAGATCAGAGATGCATTGCTTATTGTGTATATTGATAGAGTGATCTTACCTAATAATTCACCAACTGGAGGAGTGACATGAGCTCCTTTGCCGAGCCAATATTTTAATCTTTCCAAATTGAGAGCAACTAATTTCTCGTTGAAAGCATTGGGCATAGGATCAAATGAGCCCAATTGCTCGATGACAGGCTGTGTGGTGGTTCTCTTGCGCTTTAAAAGTAAATAAAAAAAAAACTTAAAACGATGCAATGAGGTCTAGAAAAGCTAGAAAGGCGTATAATTAGCCCAATTGTACACAAATACCCAGGCATTGTTTTATAACTTTTAATAAAACTGAATGTTTATTATAGACACTTACGTGAGTTACTGAGATATGAAAGAAAGGCCTATTCGTGCATCCATGTCGGACTAAACGTATCGATTTTGCAGCTTTAGCGAAATATCTACCTGTTCCGCTAGCTGGAGGCAGCGGCATTTTGAAATAACAAAGAAATATCTGTGTAAAGCAAATTATAACCTCAAATTATTGCACGGGACGGGATTGACATTGACGTTTCAACCATTTTCTTTTCATTTAGTTCGTTCAAATACTTCTCTATGCTTTAATCTGTACCTTAAACCTAAGGAATAGAGTTTACTTTGATAGAATAATTTATCCGAAAAAAAATCAAGTTAACGATGGTTAGTAAAGAACGTGAAAATTATTTAAGATTTCTTGAAAACTACTGAAAGTAATGATTAAATCAGTCACGGACTTTAATAAACAAACGTCTTGTTTATAATAATGATGGTGTCTGTGAATTAAGTCGAGAACTACGCTAACATTGGCTAACATCCATTCTTTTAGCCCATTAATGACGTTATGGAGCGTTATGAACAGTAGAAAACCAAAAATACCAGTAACATGTAGGTACCTAAAATACTTAACTAGAAGTAGGTTTCAATTAATAAGCGAGTGGATTACCATTGATTTCTGAATTAAAAATTCCAGGAGAAAAGCCGAACATTCCACAATCATAATTAAAAAAATATATTAGGATGTATGTACGTATAGGTGTATGTAGTGTGTCTCTATGTATATACTTGTTTTCTCTGTACTGTTTACTGTATTGGTGTGCAATAAAGAGTTATTGTATTGTATTGTATTGTATTGTACGTCTAAAAAGCCGTGGTGGCCTAGTGGTTTGACTTTATTATCGCCTCTCAAGCAGGGTCGTGGGTTCAAACCCTGGCTCGCACCTCTGAGTTTTCGAAATTCATGTGCGGAATTTCATTTGAAATTTACCACGAGCTTTGCGGTGAAGGAAAACATCGTGAGGAAATCTGCACAAATCTGCGAAGCAATTCAATGGTGTGTGTGAAGTTCCCGGTCCGCACTGGGCCCGCGTGGGAACTATGGCCCAAGCCCTCTTGTTCTGAGAGGAGGCCTGTGCCCAGCGGTGGGACGTAGGTATATAGGCTGGGATGATGATGTATGTACGTACATACATTGTACACTATAGGTTATAGGTACTAACAATTAAGTATACCTAGATCTGACTATAGATGTGAAGCTGGTTACTGAAATTTGTAGCGCTATAGCGGCTTAAAACGACTTATTATCATTTCCAGTGATAACTATATTATAGCGGCTGGAAACGGCTGCTTAGTTCCGGTCAGGAACAGTGAATCGGTCGGGTACACTGACTCGCGCCTAAAGCTAACATAGTTACAACATACATAGAACAGGCAGCGATTGAATGTGACCATTGAAGGCCGATTCGATTTATGGATGGGGATTTAGGGAAATTCTAATTTGTTTAGCGAAGTACCCCCTACGAGCTAAACCGTTGGCGTAAAAAATCTGAAAAAATACATAATATAATAGTACTTAAAATGAAATAAAATAATTTCTTTACTCATCCGTAACCGGTCACGCGGGTGAGCAAATAAATTATTTTAGTTCATTGATGACCTCCGCAAAGTAACACCTGATTCAATAGATTATAATAGTACTTAGTTAATGTACAAAAATTATTTTCTTACCGCGAGTGTTGCAGGGAAACGGTGGATGCAAGCAGTGGCGGCGCAGAACCTAAATTTTACGAGGCCCTATGATGGCAGACCACACATTAGATGACGGATTTTTAAATGTGCAAAAAAACAAAAACCATTCAAGCCGCGAGGCCCCTTAGACCGCGAGGCTGTGGGCAGTGGTCCACATCGCCGGGTAAAACTTTTTCCCGGCCCGGATAATACCGACATGGAAATACCCACCCTGTTTTTCGTGTACACGCCCATAGAAACTGACATGAGCTTCTATGGGCGCGTAAACGAAAAACAGGGTCGGTATTGTCGGGCCGATAAAGAGTGTCGCCCCTACATCGCTCACGCCTTGCGCCTCCTCTGGATGCAAGTGACGAGTGGTCGTTCACTGCGTTCTAAAGGGGAGGCTTTTGTTTTTTATGGACGTCTTATTACTTAGTACGGAATCCTACTCCGCCCGACACATACAAGGCCGGTCTTCAACCATTTATTGCATCTTAATTAAGCTCTAGGTAGGTACACACAGCGTAGGTACCTACACACAAGTATACATACAGCGTAGTAGACCAACGAGCACACGGACTAACTACTAGTTGAGCAAGCATTATTCCAATCGACACACAACTCCAGCGTGTTGCCGAATTTTACTAAAAATTTTACAGTAAAACAAAGAAAAAATATCACGAGTCACTTGACACCAATTGACCTAGTCCCAAAGTAAGCAAAGCTTGTGTTATGGGTCCACACTTGGAAACGCACACTTGGCAGTCCAAGTGTGGACCACCAGTTGATGACACGGTATTCAGTCGTAACGACTAGACACACAGACAAACTTACCTATGGGTACTAGGCAACGGGTAAACATACTTAAATAGATAGATACATATACTTTATACGGTAAATATCCGTTCATTTCGCAACTAAAGTTTCGCAACGATTAGGCAACGATTCATTTCGCAAACTGTAAATATTTCAGGATTTATTTCGGGGGGCTATCGTGTAGAACCCTTTAGGTTAGGTTAGGTTAGTTTTATAAAAATCCTGAAATATTTACAGTTTCAGAAATATTAAGCAGTTGCGAAATGAATCAGGTTGCCAAACGTTGCGAAACATTAGTGAACCATACTTACTTACATTCCCAAGACGTCAAAATTATCTATAGGTACACCTTTATGCCACTATCCGTAAGGTCGATGTCTACATTATTATATTTGATGCTATAGCTGTATACCTATAGATATTTATGCCCTCGACAATACTTAAATACACAACAAACATCATTCCAAGACTCGAGAACAGACATTCGTATTTTTCGTACAAATGTCTGCTCTGGAGTCGAAGGCTATACCTTCTCCCTCTACTACTTATCTCCTAATAACTCTTAATATATTTCTATGAATTTCCCGCCGCACGCCATTATCATATATTACATTTAAAGTGACACGGTTCCAAAGTGGCTCAAGCAAGTTTCCGCGCAGCTTTGGTAACAATGTTATCAATTATTACACGCAGCGCCGGTGGCGCCGCGGTCGTAGTTTTACGAGCGAGTCTAGTGATTGCCCGTTTTCATTCATCGGTCCAACTGGATGCGTAGGGATGGGAAAAATTGTATCGATATCGATAGATCCGGATATATCGACAATAGGTACGAGAAACCGTTTTTTAACCTCCAGCGCAAAAAGGATGTTAAATTAAGTTTGTCGCCAAAGTCTGTCTATCTATTTATCTGTGGCATCGGCATCATAATTATCAAACGGATGGAATGATTGCGATGCTGTTTTTTAGGTGAAAGCAAGTTTTCTTGCGGTGGAATCTTAGTAACGGTTCATTAAAATCAGTTCAGACGTTTTTGAGTTATATAACTTGTAAGTGACAGCGAAGGTTTTAACTTTTTAAGTTGGTTAAGTTATCCGAGTAGGCCCCTTGTGACTGTAAAAAAATATAGTTTTTAATCACATGACTTTGTGAATCAAGTAAACTAATGCAACCGGCCGCACTGGCAGCTTTAAGTTCACTTGATTCACAAAGTCACGCGGATGGAAAACGCGGCGGTTTAGCCGTACTGCGGCCTAGCTCCTCCATCCAATGCAATGCGCAATGATCTGAGAATGAACTCTGGTTGAGTTCGAAATGCGTTTGTGTAGTGTGGTGGTGGCAAATAGTTGAGTTTGTGTGATTAGTGTGTGCTTTTTACAGTGCGGAATTGGAGGAGTTACATGGAAACGCATTTGTTGCATGGAACACAGAATAAGTAATAGTATATACAAGCATAGACGTAGCTATTACAAGGTTGTTGTCATGTATGTCTTGCCTTTGTTCTATTAATTGTGGTGTTTTATTGCGTTAAATAAATGTATTTTCTTTCTTCCTATCTTTCATGTGGACCTCCGCAAAGTAACGCCTGATTCAATAAATTACTTTCCTAGTTTCAATCGTTACGAAAAAACTACCACCAAAAACATCGTAAAGCACACCCCTTCCCTACTTTTCCCAATCGCTACAAGCTGACCGACATACGCCGACCTTACTATAGAATAAGACGCACATACACACGATACGTTTGCGCGACAAGGACGCCAGACCGAATTAGGTCACGGAACGCTAACGTCTAAGGACAACCTGAAGCGCTGCAGCGCTTAAAAATATTGTTTCAGAGGGAAATACGCTATAAATAGACACTAGGTGAATGGAGGGGGTAGTTGCGTGAAGCTTGAAAAAAGGGGGTGGGCTGAAGGAATTTAAAAAATGCTTTATGGGGTGGAATATCGACGTTTTGGTCTGTTACTAATATTAGTACGAAATAAAATTTGTAGCTCTGTAATACGAGTAAGGGCTGTATTAACAGCTTGAAAATTTTGATTCTTTCTTATATATACTTAATCAATAGGTATAAATAAAATATGCTGTCTTACAAAAGGATGTCGTTCATTTTAAACGAATTGTTACAGTATAAAACATCAGTTACAATAATTGATTAGTTTAGGCGCTACTTTGCAGAGGTCCATATACCTGAATATGTATAAATGGTTGTAGGTACAGTCGAACCGTTTGATTCCCGACCGTAGAACGTTCTCACAGTAAGTGTCATAATAAATTCCCTTGTCAAGCAATGCGATGTCACTATGACTTTTTCTGTGACAAAGTTCCACGGTGGGTCACGATTCTGTCGGTTCGAGTGTAGGTACAGTCACCAGCACCAATATCTGACACAACAAGCGTGCATAAATATCTGATACAACTATTTCTAGGGCCGGAAGGACGTGTCAGATATTTTTGCACGCTCCGCTGTGGCAGGTATTAATGCTGGTGACTGTTGAAAGTCTTAAATGATACCCGTTTAAATTATTTACGAATGCGTACTTTCTTTCATGCTTGATGTGGTAAATTGTACCTACCCGTAACTACATTAGTAGGTAAGTATAAAATTCAGGGTAGGCATCTTAAAAAATTTCCAGTATTTATTATTTTGAATTTCATAAGGATTAACATTGGAATTTTTGATTCAGAGTGTAATCACGCTTTTGACGCGATACAATTTGAACATCGATCAAATGTATGGAAACATTTTGTCAATCACTATAAAAATCATGGTAAATTATTTATTAGAAATAGAAATAAAAACCCCTTTTTACCCTGTAACTGTTTTAAGTCAAACTATCAATAACGTGCTGTAATATTTCGGAGATATTAGAAGATATTTTATAGGTATTTAATGATTTGGATAGGTAGGTAAATAAAGAATAAAATAATTTATTTGAAATATAAAAACAATATCGCGGAGACCAGTCACAATTTATACTGAAACATTTAGGCACTTAATTCATATTAAAAAAAACTAATCTATGGGTAAAAAAGTGTAGGTAATCATCTTAATAGTGCCAATACTGAATGCACGCGTAAAGCAAAGATTAAAAACGGGCAGAAGCGGCGTGACCGGCCGTCTGCGGGATCAATCGCACTCCGCTGAGTTGTGCGGCGCGCCGCGCACGCGCAACGCGCGGATCGATGCGGCGCCTCGCACGGGGCACCAGTGGCCGCGCCGCCGCCGCGCAGTCCGGACACCATGGCCCGTTGAGGCACGCCAAGCTGTATCTACGCGAGTACGGGGAGGATGAGCGGCCGCCGTGCCGGGACGAGTGGCGCCGCCAGGAGTGGTCCGGCGGCGCGCGCGGCCGCCTGCCTCAAGTCGACAGGAGCCCCTCTCGCCGCAGCCCCTACCTGGCGCGGGACGACGAGCCGTCCCCGGCGCCCGACGAGCGCGGCCGATCAGCCTCCGCTGGCGCCCACCACCGCACCCGCCCGAGACCCCTCCGCTACCAATCCCTCGAGAGAGACTACGACAGATCCTACGCCCCTCCGCCCCCTCCTGAAGATGACTACTACCGGCGCGAACCCCTCCTCTCTTCCTTGGAGAGCTGCAATCTCAGAATTCCGATCTGCAGCGCGAGCTCGGGAACCTCAAGAAGGAACTAGAACTAACCAATCAGAAGCTCGGATCCAGCATGCATAGTATTAAGACCTTTTGGAGTCCGGAGCTGAAGAAAGAGCGAGCGCTGCGGAAAGAAGAGAGCGCAAAATACAGCCTTATCAACGACCAACTGAAGCTGCTCAATCAGGAAAACCAGGTCAGTGTTTTACAGCAAAATTGCAACTTAACATGCCTTGACCTGTGTCAATGAAACCACACAAACGGATGGCAAACGAGCAAGTGGGTCTCCTGATGGTAAGAGATCCTTACCGCCCATAAACATCCGCAACACCAGGGGCATTGCAGATGCGTTGCCAACCTAGAGGCCTAACATGGAATACCTCAACTGCCAGTAATTACACCGGCTGTCTTACTCTCCACGCCGAAACACAACGGTGCAAGCACTGCAGCTTCACGGCATGATTAGCGAGCAAGATGGTGGTAGCAATCCGGGCGGACCTTGCACAAGGTCCTACCACCTACTCCATATTTTTAACCTTTGGTACTGATCAGTGCAAAATTGAAGGCTCTCTTTTTCTATTTTAATCATAATCCACGTTATTGATATTATTAGAGAAAGAAGAGGCTGTGTATGTAGGTTTTTTTTACCTTCCGCATTATAAAGGTAATAGCTGCCTGTATTTCCTTTTTCTTATGATGATTCTCCAACTAGAGAAGATTGGCAGTCAATCTGTATCTGTTTAAATGTCAACCTACTTCAATTTGAAACTTCTATATTTCACCAAGCGGCCGATAGCGGAACTAAAGTTATGTTTCCTCGTCTACTGCTCTAACTTGCGAGCTTATTGTTATAAGTAACATCTTCATGCCTAACTATTGGCATATTAGTTTTCTAAATACGAGTATCTAATACCAGCTCTATAAGGACTTTAAATCAAGTTCGTACAGTCACCAGCACCAGTATCTGACACAACAAGCATGCATAAATACTGATACGGCTCTATTTCTAGGGCCGGAAGGACGTGTCAGATATTTTTGATGGCTCCTCAGTAGCAGATATTAATGCTGATGACTGTACCTACCAATAAAAAGTCCTCTAGATACGAGTAGGTATATTTGTTACAGGATGTAGATTGTGATTACCTTTATTGGGCTCTTGTAATAAATTTATGTATATCTATATAATGTAATTCATTATGTAAACCATAAATCATTACATTAATAACCTAACCAACAAAAGTTGTAAAACCCCCGACTTTGTCACTTCAAACTTCAATATCTCAAAAAGGGCTGAACAGATTTTGATGCAAATGTCTAAGAACCATCGCTAGAAAACCAGCTTTCAAATAATGTTTGGCATTCAAATTGGTCCACCCGTTTAAGAGCTATGGTGCCACAGACAGAAACACATAGCGTTCAAACTTATAACAATACCCCTTAAAACCCCTCTTTTTGCGTCGGGGGGATCGTGACCACAAAACGCTCGAATAATGTCCCATCTATGACCTCATTTCCTTACTTTTGGGGTTCCGTAGCCAAAATGGCAAAAACGGAACACTTATAGTAAAGATACGGATATGCCTTTGCGTGAGAAGTTTTAAAAAGCCTCATTTATATTCAAGTTTATCATCAATATGGATGACTTTACAATCGTTGCAGGCACAGAAGTCATCAAAATTATGAAATTAATTACAGTGACCGTCATCCAATACCATACCTATAGTAATGAACTTAAAAAATTTCCTTGCTAACCCGCGACCTTACGATAGCTAAGCTCTGTTAAGGTCGCGGGTGAGCAAGGAAATTCTTTTAGTTCATTGATATGGACCTCCGCAAAGTAACGCCTGATTCAATAAATTATTCATACCTACAGTACTTATAGGTTATAGGTCCTAAAAATTTGTTATTAGTTCTTCAATTAAATAGATTATCAAAAAATACTGGACAGGTTTTTTTTGTAAGTAAATTAATCCAAAAAATAAAAAAAGATATAACCAGTTAAATGAAACAAGAAATGAAATGAAAATGAAAAAGTGCTGGTTCTGCTTCTTCGCCCAATTATTGTTTGCCAAATGTTTCATTTCCCAACTCAACTTTCTCCGAAACCAAAAAAATTTCTGTGTTTTTTCTTTATGATTTTATAGAACACGTAGGTTAGGTTAGGTTTGTTTTATAAAAGTTCCGAAAAAACATGGTCTCATAGAAAATTGTGAGTTGAGAAAGGCAGAGAACCGTAAAAGTGTTTATTCCAATATTTTTTTAAACAGGAGTTAAACTAAGGGTCTCGTGATAGAAACTTTTCATAGTGACACATTGTTAATTGCTACAAGTCGTACCTACTATCTGCTCAATCTTTTTCTAAAGTTTCCGTCTTCCACTAGACTATACGCTCTGCTAAAAGCACCCTCTACCCCCTTAACCCTGGATGGGTGCCCCGAGCACCATACTTTCTTTGGTTTGTTTCCTTTTCTTTATAAGAAATGTGAATTGAAGCCATATTACTTTTATGTTAGGAAGATTTTAAAATATCAACCAAGTTCGTAAACATACCTGTGCACGACTGTGCATATATAACCTTGTTTTTCTATGTCTTTTGTTCCTTTTTTTATGATTAGTATTGTCTTTGGATTGCTAGAATAATGTCAATTGAAAAATAAAAGATTTGGTTACAAAATATGCTAATATTGTTTCTATTTTAATATTAGTAGACCAAATAATGGTCCTTCTGTTAATATAACAAATAATACAACCAGTGTAATACAGTGCAGTGCTACAAAATGGTTGTCACACGTAGCCAAACAAAATTAATACAATCGGCTACAGATAATCAGGAACCTCCTTCAGGTAATGTTTCAAGGCACGTACAAATACCTCAAGGCCCCAGTGAGAGCGAAGCAGTGACATCGCGGGAACACCAAACTGATTCCGCCACTGCCGCGCCCGTGGCCGGCCCCTCAAATACACGCTCGACAACATCGCGCACGAGCCGCTCCTCGGCGACGGTTACTGCGAGGAAACTCGCAGTAGAGGCACAGCACGCCCGTCACCTCGCACAATTGGAGTTGCATGCCAGAAAAGTGGAGCTCGAGCGGAGGACGGCCGAGCTGGAATACCAGGCTGAGCTCGCAGCTATTGACGCGTGTAGTGAACATGGTTCCGTTAGTAGTAGGAGGCATAATAGTGTCAAAGAATGGGTACAATCTACAGCCAGCCGTACTGGCATGCCCGAAATTTGTAATGACACCTTTAACATGTTGCCTTATGGTTATAACCAAATCGGCAACCCAACTGTAGGCTCAGGAACAGGTGAGTTAAATAATAATGCTATTCCTCAGCATGTGCCTACTAACTCTGCCTACTATTTACAGATTCCTTTACCGAGCTTGAACATCGACAAGAATGACACGATCCACCATCCATCGTTACCATCGTTATTAGCAGCGGAACAGCCGACGACGTCCCAGCCCAATAATTGCCGAGACATCTACGAGGCGACCGACTGTACTACTCCGGTCAATTTCTGCTCTCATGACGGCGTGGATAACGTGTCTCGATTAGTAAAGACATTTGAACGTTTGGTAAATAAAGTCGAACCTAGTAAACGCAATAAATATAAAATAAAGCTTCCGACCTATGACGGCAAGTCCCCTATGGACTGGCTTGTTTTTAAAAGGTCATACTTCGACTCGAACAAATCATTCTCAGCAGCAGAAAATGTAGCTCGATTGAGTGCAGCCTTAACAGGGGTCGCGCGTGATGCGGTCTGCATGCTTCTTGCAACAGCGCCAGAACCCGACATCATAATAGCAGAGTTGGACAGTCGTTTTGGACGACCAGAGCAGATAGTGTTGCGGGAAGTTGCAGCGATTCGCGCCCTGCCCAGAATCACCGGCGACCTAAAGGACCTAGCAACGTTTGCCGCTCGTGTGCGTAACTGCGTTGAAGTAGTCAAGCTGTTGAACGAAACCGACTATTTACGTTCACCGGAATTATTTAGCGCACTTATCAACAAACTTCATCCGCTCCTACGCACACGATGGCTAGACTACGCCGCAGCACAGGCTTCCACCGCGGCGCCGTCTAGCAGCGCAAAAGTAGAGTTATTATCCCATTTTTTGTCGCGAGAAGTGGATCTACACATAAAGTTCGATTCACCGGCCGATGTCCCACACGTGCAGCGAGAACGCACGCACGCTACATCGGAATCAGAACCAGGGCTACGTAAGTATTCTGATACAGGTAATACACCTAAAAACAGGAAAAAATATCAGAGCATTGTGTGTGCACTTTGTAAACAAAGTCATGACTTGTCATTATGTGACACCTTCAAAGCAATGACAGTAGATGATAGGTGGAGTTTCATTAAAGAAAATAAAATATGTTATCGATGTTTGCAAAGAGGTTCGCATAGTTTTAGGTTGTGCAACAAAAATAAAAATAAGTGCGAAATAAATGATTGTCATCGCAAACATCACACTTTGTTACACAATCCAAACTTCCTTCCCATAACATCGGATCGCAAAAATGAACGCGCTAATTACGCACAAGCCACACCTTCATTAATGTCAAATACAACTAGCTCAAACGACACAAGTCATGAAAGGGACGTTACCGCTCACACCACCGCTAACCCGAGTTCTCTTAGTCCAATCAACGTTAATCCTACATCTCGGCCTCTCTTGAAGATAGTCGCAGTTACAGTCTCCGGGCCAGCAGGAAGTGTTGACACGTTTGCCCTCTTGGATGACGGGTCGACGTCATCATTTATAGATTCTGACATTTGCTCTCGTATCGGTGTACGAGGACCGGAAGGGCAAATCCACGTTGATTGTGTGGGTGGTTTACATCGAGAAGCGTCAGTACAATATGTTGATTTTGAGATAAAAGGCCGACACACTAGTCAAACATTTTCAGTATATAGAGCACGGTCGATTGAAAACTTAGGACTAGCATGCAAGCAGTCAGTCAAGTCAGTTGATTTGCGGCAATATCCGTACCTAACAGACTTATGCGCTGAATTGTGTTACGACAATGCTATTCCTACGTTAATAATAGGGATTGATAACTGGCATTTGTCGGTTGCGATCGCCATCAGGAAAGGCACAAAGTCGCAACCTGCAGCAATTCAAACGGCGTTAGGTTGGGTTCTTTTTGGATTCACCAGTTCTAAAACTAAGCCAATTGACTCGCTATATCACGCCTTTTCAATTGATTCTGAAAACCCTAGGTCTGAGCTCGAAGAGCTTATTAAAGCTCAATACAAATTAGATGGCATCGGAATCACCAAGTACGAGGCACGTAGCACCGATGATCAACGTGCGCTAGAAATTTTAGATCGCACCGCTCGTCGACTTCCTTCCGGGCGTTTTGAAGTAGGTTTACTTTGGAAATCAGACCAACTTACCGCGCCTGAAAGTTACCCCTTAGCATTGTCGAGGTTCAAATGCTTGGAGAAAAAGATGTCTAGGGAGCCCGACTATGCTGAGCGGTACCGAAAAAACATTCAGGACACACTGGATAAAGGTTACGCCGAAGAATGCACCGGGGCAGAACCTTCGGGTATATGTTGGTATTTACCACATTTTGGGGTGATAAATGCCAATAAACCCGCAAAACTTCGCGTAGTTCATGACGCAGCTGCGCGGTCTCAGGGAGTGTCTCTAAATTCAATGTTACTTACAGGGCCTGATCTTTTACAAAATCAGCTTAGTATTTTGATGCGTTTTAGGGAAGGACGGATCGCCCTATCAGCTGATATCAAGGAAATGTTTCCACAAGTAAAAATAATAGATAAAGATAGGGACGCTCAACGATTCTTGTGGCGCGACGATCTTTCCGGCCCTATTAAGACCTTTCGCATGAGCTCAATGATTTTTGGTGCCTGTTCAAGTCCCTCGACTGCAATCTATATAACTAACCTAAACGCATCAGAGTTTCGAAAAGAGTTCCCCGAGACCGTGGAGGTTATTAAAAGCGATACCTACATGGACGATTTTATCAGCAGTGTTGACAACGTGGAGAAAGCAAATCGTCTAGCCACTGAAGTGGTAACCATTTATAAACGTGGCGGGTTTGAAATGCGCGGCTGGACTACAAACAAGCCAGAAGCTGTAGCCTCGTTGCCGGACGATTTGCTATCAGACACTGTCAACAATATAACACAAGACGTGGATTTGTGTAAGGATGCCATTTCCCGCACTTTGGGTCTCATTTGGCAACCTCTTCATGACGAGTTGACATTTAACTCTGGCCTATCGAAAGACTCATGTGCCCCTTTAACCAAGCGCCAAGCCCTTACACAAGTCATGCGCATCTATGATCCTTTAGGGATATTATCACCGATTGTAGTAAAAGGTCGAATTCTCTTTCAAATTTTGTGGCGAAAGGGATTGGAATGGGACGAACAGCTTTGCGAGGTGGATTGCAAGGCGTGGCACGAGTGGTTCGAAAGCCTAAAGTCAATTTCAGATATACGAATACCTCGGTGGTATAATATGAGTAACGTGGAAGTGGTAGAACGGGAATTGCACGTGTTCTGCGATGCAAGCGAGTTGGCGTATACCGCTGTCGCATACTGGCGATATGTTCATGTCTCTGGCCAAGTTACGCTAGCACTTATTGCCAGCAAAATACGCGTAGCACCGTTAAAACCAGCGTCTATTCCAAGGTTAGAACTTCAAGGCAGTTTGATAGCCACTCGCCTTGCCACATTTATTTGTGAGTCTCACCGCGCTAAACCCAGCCGACGTTACTTTTGGACTGACTCGATGTCTGTATTGGGTTGGTTGCGAAGTGACGCTCGGAAATATAAGCCCTTTGTGGCAAATCGAGTAGGCGAAATTTTGGAAAACAGCTCTGTGGCCGAATGGCGGTGGGTCCCCACGGACCTCAATGTTGCTGACGATGCTACACGTATTAAACCTAGTACATTTGGTGTAGATTCACGCTGGATATCTGGCCCAGGATTTTTACTCACTGATCCAAGTGACTGGCCTCCTAATCCATCAAATAGTGGCACCGTTGGACCACTCGATCAAATAGAGTTAAAACCATTAGAGCGCACCATCAAATCATCATCTGCACGCTTAAATTCATCTTCGACTTCAGCACTTAGTAATGTTGCTTGCCACTACAATGAAGTAAACGAGTTTCCCGTAGCTGTAGTTGCGGATCCGACACATTTTAGTTCTTGGTTGAAACTAGTAAGGGCAACCGCTAGAGCTCATCAGTTCATTGCTGCATGCATCACAAGGGTCAGGGGCAATTCTGGGAACTTTATCCTCCCCCCATATAACCCTTCGGCGGTCACATCTCAGACTACCCTGCGGCAACTTAATGTTCAAGCTTTAGAATTGGCAGAAACCCATATTTTACGTCATAGTCAAAAGAACACCTTCAACCACGAACTGCAATGCTTACTACGTGGCCGGCCCATATCGCCGAAAAGTCGTCTGGCGAAATTGTCACCGGCTATAAACCACGATGGTTTGCTGTATTTGAAAGGGCGCACAGCTGCTGTTGAACACGTTCCTACTCAAACCGTCTACCCTATTCTGCTCGACGGCAAGGACCCTGCCGTACGCCTGCTGATCGGCCATTATCACAAGAAGTTCGCCCACGCCTACGCCGAAACTGTCATAAATGAGCTTCGCCAACAATATTGGATCATAGGGTTAAGGAACGCTGTCAGATCAGTTGTACATACATGTCAGCTATGCAAGTTGTTGCGTGGACAACCGCTACAGCCTCCTATGGGAGATTTACCGAGAGCCCGACTCGCGCACCATCATCGCGCCTTCACTTTCACTGGTGTCGATTACTTTGGCCCCCTTCAAGTAAAAATTGGCCGTAGACGAGAGAAGAGATGGGTCGCATTATTCACTTGCCTTACCTCGCGGGCTTTACACCTTGAAGTGGTTTACAGCTTGTCTGCCGATGCTGCTATTATGTGCCTTCGCCGTTTTATCGCACAAAGAGGGACACCGAGCCAGATATACTCCGATAACGGAACTTCCTTCGTCGCCGCAAACCGACAGTTACGTGCACTTTATAATGAAGCCGTTGCTGACTATGCTGCTAATGAAAAAAGCCTCCCGACTGCAACTATTTCGATTGGAGACCCTGTCCTCATTGCCGATGGAGATCTACCGAGGGGCACGTGGCCACGGGGCATAGTTTCACGTACATTCCCAGGCCGAGATGGAGTGCTAAGAGTGGTTTACATAAGGACTGCCGCAGGGACGTTACGTCGGCCTTAAAAAAAGTTGTTCTCTTGTAAAATGGGGGAGGATGTGCACGACTGTGCATATATAACCTTGTTTTTCTATGTCTTTTGTTCCTTTTTTTATGATTAGTATTGTCTTTGGATTGCTAGAATAATGTCAATTGAAAAATAAAAGATTTGGTTACAAAATATGCTAATATCGTTTCTATTTTAATATTAGTAGACCAAAATACCTAACGAAAGAGTTCTGTTACTCTAAGTCTAAAAATGAAGTTGTTTTTTGGTTTAAAACTTCCCCTACCTCACTTCATGGTAGGTAAGTGCAGATATAGCCAAAGATGAAGTACACTAATTTAATGAATCAGGTGTTACTTTGCGGAGGTTCTTATCTTATGACTATAAACAATTAAGTGTGTGCTTTCGATAGCTCCTTCCTATGTAAATGTGTGCAGCTCCGCGCCTCCACACTGTAAGAACACACACAAACCCAACTATCACCACCACCACACTTTGCTGACGCGTTTCGAACTCAACCAGAGTTCATCATCGGAGTAACACAACCGTCCATCACGCTACCATATACCACGCAATAATATGCATGCAGCTATTTCGTCGGGCAATTATCACGCACAGTTTTATCGCGCGTTCGATATATTACTCGTTTGTTGTCGTTGCGTAACTCGTACCGGCTACAAAGTGGCGGCCATTAGTGCTGGCATCGGTGTCAATGACCCTTAGAAACTGAATAAACTGAGGAAAATCTTAACCCAGTGATGAAGTGGACAAACCCTATGGCGGCGTTGTATGAGCGTTTGTGTAGGTACAGTCGAGTTCATAAACTTGTGAGCAAAAATTTGATCAAAAATATCTGAACACGCTTCTACGCCGTTAACAATAGAGTCGTGTTTAGATACCTATTTTTGATCAAATTTTTGCTCACGAGTTTATGAACTCGACTGTAATTAACTTCAAAAGTCACATTTCGATCAAATAACAGATAGGTCAAAAAATTTACCATGGGACCTAACCTAAGAAGGTTAAAGGATATTAAAGCTAAATCTGGGACTAGTACAGTCCTGGGGGCCTTCACAAGGGAAATATCCAAATTTTGATGGGACAGCAAGTTTGCTGTTTGTTGTACAGATTACCATTTCTACAGATTCCCAATTTTACGGATTCCCATTTCTACAATTTCCCAATTTTACTAATAAAATGATTCTGGCGCTTCGCCGGCCGCCGCCGCGGCACGTTCATTCGCTCGCTCAGCTCTCGCGTTGTAGAGTGACAGTGTTATAGAATAGAATCAATTTATTGATACAGTTAATTACATTTTATGAATAAATTAAACCGATCTTATAAATATAGCACTGCGACAGTTTTCTTACTTACATAAAATATCCCGTGACATCTAAATACACACTAGCCTTATTCCTAACTACTCCTTGCTTCGTCCATCATCGTACCTTAAGGAGACCTTTAAGAGAAGTCTCTTCGTTCCATTCTCCATACAAACGTAGTCCCGGTCTCATTTGAAAACTAGGCAACAGAAATAAATGAAATTTTGTAAGTAAAGACTAGACGTAATTGTTTATGCCTGTGGTTTTTCAGATTTTCATATAAATGTCTAATATCAGAATTACAGGTGCTCAAAAGTCGACAAAAAAAGATGACAACTTTGCACGAGAATTACAGACTAATAAAGCATTTTTACAAAAATCTGGAAAAATCACAGGCATAGAAAATATAATGAATATCTTGATTGTAAAATATCATTGATTTCTGTGCTATACTTTTCGTATAATATGAGGACAACGAAACCCAAAATTCAACCGTCCAAATCTTGAAAAGCCTACAGCTATCTCGATATAAATTACGGACGTCGTTGCGGAAGGCATGGGGGGGACGGCTGCGAGCGCTTATATGTCACGAGCGATAAAGACAGCAATATCCCAAACGAATACCTAACGCAGCGCGCCCGGCAGGGAAACTTCTCTTAGGTAAAATGAGTTGGGAATCTGTCGAATCGAGAATATGTTCAGTTGGCAATCTATAAAAATGGAATAAAAAGAAAAATCTGCAGAATTTTTGGAACAAGCATTTTATACGTAAGAGGCCTGCATTCCTTAGCTCCCCCAAGGCCTCCAGGCCTCTTAATCCGGCTCTACTAAAGGATATTGGTAAAGTGGAAGCAGATTTGGTACCAATTTGCAACCAACTTCACGTCTAAGTAGGACGCCACGGATCAGTGTGAGCTTAGCCTAATAGCGAAGTTCGAAGCGACAACGCCCGATTTGAATAACGTTCGAGGAGACGTTAAGCTGCTTGACACAAAGCACTTATGACAAATCAGTGTTGCCAGATAGAATATGAAAAATACACTAGAAACTTAGTACCTTGTTCAGCAAATTGCGATGCCCTTGCAGGGTTTATGTTGGCGCATGTATTTAATAGATTTAGGATCTTTTAAATAACGTAATTGCAATAAACTATAACTGACGATGACTCCCTGCATAATAATCATTAGATCTTGAAAATATATTTCTAATATCTAATACTTTTAAATAATACAATACAATATTAAATGACTCTTTATTGTACACCACAAATAGGTGAGGTACACAGAGAAAATTACATGGTAAGCAATAGACCCTTATTATCTCTTCAGAACAAACTCTACCAGGCAACATTTTTTAACAGAAAGAAGTGAGGTCTAGATTACAGCAGATGATGCAATTTTCAGCAATACCTATAATATCTATAATGATCTTCTTCTTCTTCTTTAGGTGCCATCTCCGGAGGTCGGCTATCATTAGTGCTATCCTTATCTTCGACACAGCAGCTCAGAACAGGGATCTTGTGCTAACGTTGAACCATGTCCGGAGATTTTTAAGCCAGGAAGTACGCCTTCAACCGGGCGGTCGCTTTACTTGGATTTTCCCTTGCATGATGAGTTGGAGTAGGTCGTATTTATCATTACGCATTATGTGACCAAAATACTACCTTTTTGTTAACCAAAACTCTATCATTTGACACTATCCGTCTATGATATTTTCAGAATTCTTTTGTACCCCTTTAGTTCAAAAGCCTCCAAACGGTTGCAACCTATATAACGACTATAATAATGGTTATCTATATGATATCTACCTTTTAATGAGCAATTCATGTATTATTAGTTCTTTTAGGGACCTCAGAAACTGCTCTATTGAGTTCTTGGGAATTGGAAATGGGAAATTGCTATGTGGGGTTTTCCGAAAAACCAAGCTTGGTCTTATTCCGGGCGGCAATTTTGGGGGGCGGCAAAATTCTATAATAAATAATAGGTACTGAATATATCTACGAGTAGATAATATATTTTACAGTTTTGTGGCACCTACCATTCGGACCGATTAGAATGATCACGAAATTTTCCATTACTTATACCTACTGTGACAAAATCACAATTTTATTTCCTTCCCGGGCATCTGATACCCAAGCTACGCACTGTAATGTCAGACATGGCACGTATATTATATAATACACTTAATATATGAGCGATAAGTCTGCCAGCTTCTTGAATATGTGAGCGATCTATGGCTAACCTACATACAATTTTTATGAGTAAAGTTTGTGCCAAAAACACCCTTATAGTCCTCCTTTCAACCCCCTCGTTTTGATCCCGTGCCAATGTCGCTTGGCAAATAAAGTCATCTCAACTGCTTTAATTGGGGGTCAAAGAACTTAGACCGAATAAAAATTTTTGTTCAGTAACCGTTACTAAGCTTGTTTTAGTTGAAGACAACTTTTAAACAGAATTTTGGGACTTAAAAGTTGGTTTTAAAAGGCAGTATATAACACCCATTACCTTATTTTCGACTATTACGAGTACCTAACCAATAGATCTGGCTTTTTACAGTATTTCTGAAATGTGATCAACATTCCTCACCTTGCTCTTCTGACCCTTTTATCCATCTACTCGAAATAAATCCTCTTTGTCAGCTTACTTTCACACGTTCTCTCAGCATGTCCAAGCTGCCAAAGTCTACCTTTCTCAATCTTAGTCACTATCCTCTTTTATATTCTTTATCCTCGACGGATTATATTTCAGAGAAAATCAGCGATCACTCTCGCCATTTTCTCGCTTTTCTATACATCTCTTTCCAGCTTCGTTGGTTAAACAGAGACCCAAACAACCCCGGAAACCATTACCGCCCGGATCTCAATTATTCCCTTACAATTAAACTGTTTTCATAAAGCATTCTTTCACCGAGTTACACAATTGCCTAAGCTTTCGAAAATAGGCCTTGACGCGGTGAAGTAAGGTCCTCTAGAACTGCTAGTTTAAGTGGTTTCCGCCTCATTATATAGCACCTTTTTCAACTGGCCGGAATAAAATTGAATACTTGGTTCCATGAGACTGCAGGAAAATCGGTAAATGGTGATAGACGATCTGCGACATTTGAACAAGGTGGTTACCAAATATTCAAGCTGCTATGCTTCAAGCTATATTAAAAGGTTCAATTGGAATTGATGATCTAAGCAGATCCCATATAACATCATTTAAAACATTAGCTTTATCTTACGGCTTCGCTCTCGTAAAATAACAAAACCGTCCAAGAGCGTGTCGGACACGCCCAAAACGATTTTAGAGGGGAGTTGGACACTCGAATTTAATGAAAATGTGCACTTTAAAGTTGAATATTTCGCAAAATCTATATATAATAAAAAATAGTCTTAGCAAGCCCTAATGGTTTTAAAAGACCTATCCAACGATAACTCACACTATAGGGTTCGATGAGAAAAAAAAATCACCCACATGTTATGACTATGGAAGGTACCCTAAAAAAAATTTTTTTTTTATATTTTTTATTATACCATTTTGTCGGCATAGTTTATATATATCCCTGCAAAATTACAGCTTTATAGCACTGATTATAGTCCCTGAGCAAAGCCGCGGACAGACGGACGGACAGACAGACAGAAAGACAGACAGACAGACAGACATGGCGAAACTATAAGGGTTACGTTTTTGCCATTTTGGCTCCGGAACCCTAAAAATTATAGCTCTATCACAAGACACTTTTGAAAAATCCCTTCTTATGTCAGCCGAGTCTTTAATCTTTCCCTCTAGTAACTTTGGCTGTGCGATGTTAGTCAGAACTTTCTTTTTTTATGTAAAACCGCAGCACTCTCCTTTTCATTTGCATGTCGCGTATCGCATGGTTCAAGTTAGCCATCTAAAAGCCTATTATGTACTCGTATTTAAGTACATTTATTTTAAAGGTATCAAACATTGTTCCATATAGCAAAACAGAATTAATAGCGAGTGTTATAGAAATGTCATTGATGGTACCTATTGCCTTCAAATACGTCACAATCGCCTTTACTTACTGGAATTAATAGTTTTGTGTTTCCAAAGAATTTAAGTACTAAATTTCGGGAAGTGAAATGCCTTTTTGAAGCACAGTCTTTACTTCTTCCTTTTCCGCTAATTCTCGCTAAATCTCTAGGTTAAAACATGTTAAGGATAATAATAATAATGATAAATGACTTTTTGTTGGATGACGAGACTGCTTTACGCAATGTCGAATAATTAGCCATCGGCCAATGATTTTCCATAAATGGACCAGGAAAGTTCGATGCCCAGAGAGCACCAGCTCAATCCCTGTTCAGTCGGATCCAAAAGGGAGAGCAATCTCTACAAAAACCAGCCGCTTACTTCGTTCTGCTGACAAAAAAATATAGCCGCCACAAATAAGAGCAAAACGCAAAAGCATATTAAGTAAACCGACGTTAATCCGTTTACTCTATAAAAGCAAAAACCACTTATCAAAGGTTTATCCAACTATGGCAAATCTCCTTACCACAGAGCATGATCTTATTTGTCACGTTAGGTTGGCAGCATTGGCTGTCAGATTTGGCGCGAAGCCAGCCATGACAGGTAGCGTGTACGGTACTTGTTGATTGTTGAATTAAGTGCATTGATTTGATTTAATGAGGAATGTTACGGTAGGCTTATGATTACAATGATTGTGGATTTAGTTTATTCTGGTGCAATTAAGCTCCATCGTTCAACGTCAATTAATGGCACTGTTACAGTTTCTCGTCTCAAGTCGGGTGCGTGTTAAAATTTTCAACTCTCTTCCTTCGAGCTGTTGTCCCCAGGCACAACGTCTCTCTGGAGAGATGTTATATCTATTATAGCCTCTCCCAAACGTATATTTGACTGCAGTAAGTTGCGATTTGAGTAAACGTGTAAACATTGCGTCACGGGAACCGTTTTGTCTGTCTCGAAGTTTGTCGTGTTCCATTTACGTTTGTTGTCGTCAGTTATTTTTAAATTGTTTTTGGAATGCTTAGAATGTCGGCGTGATTCGGCTGTTTATTTTAATCAGTGATGTTAGGTTGATGATTGAGTTAGTTTTAACGTGTGTTTAGTTTATTACACGAGTTAATCTGTCAGAGAAACGGATAGGCATAGGCAATGTTTATTCATGTCACCGTTTTTCTGCTAATATACACACACAATGATCACGCCGTTACTCTCAAATGGGATAGGCAGAGCACACGAAGTACGTTACCGCTTCGGAGCCACTTTAGGTTTTAAGTTTGACAAAAACCAACGACAAAAACTGTACTTACAATAGTTAGTGACAGGTTGCTAGCCTGTCGCCTACGCTATACCTTAACCCAGGGATGGGGAAATAGCGGCCCGCGGGCCAAGTCCGGCCCGCGACAAGATTTAATCCGGCCCGCGATCAAAACCAGTCATCTAAGTTAAATCGACCCGCGATAAACAATATTCAAATATTTCATATATCTGTGAGCAGTAGTAGTAGTAGTAGTAATAGTAGTAGAGCTTCGCAATTTAACCCTTTTTTGGGTAAGTAATAAACTTTGCAAAATATTAAGCTGGGAGAATAAAATGGATTTTTATTCATAATAGTTACTTAGCTGTCTCGCGTCCTTTTCGTAAGTTCAGTTGTACGTCTAATGTACGCTTTATCTATAATTTTAGTAGGACTTCTAGGAAGAAGTCAAACTCAAACCCCCCCCCCCCCACAAAAAAGGCTGTTAAGTTTGACACCAATGTCTGTCTGTCTGTTTGTTTGTGGCATGGATTCAATGAGGTTTTTAACGTGAAAGGGAATTTCTGTTTTTGAGATAATTATTAGAATAGAATAGAAACGTTTATTCGCACTTCGCAAATTACATACAACACAAAATAAACAAGTATAAAGTAAATATTAATCTTAAGAAGGTATTTGCGAAATCGCGAATTGAACTTTGAAATGACAATATAGGGGGATTTCAACTCTTCTAAGTTGATTAGGTTATAAATTAACTAGCTGTTGCCCGCGACTCCGGTAGTATTCATGTATCGCCATCCCGCGGGAACTATGCAACTATCCTATGTCCTTTCCCGAGACTCAAGCTATCTGTATACCGAATTTCATCTAAATCGGTTCAGCGGTTTAGACGTGATTGAGTAACAAAGATCCAAACCTGTAAACATCTTCACAAACTGTCATAATATACCTACATATAATATTAGTAGGAATAGGATGACAGAGACAAAATACTAAGGGGTTAAACTACTTTCGAGTAGCACTTGTCTATCACTTAGAGAAATACCGTATAAGCAAGCACTCAGCAGCACTGCGGGAAAAAATAACGCAGCGCGCTAACCCTCTAGGGTGTCTCGCCTCGCCATCCATAATGTACCTACCTACGTGTAATTGAATAAAAAGGGCAGACACTGAAATTGAAAGGAGATAGTAATCCTGAGTTATTAGGAGAGACAAGATTAACTGTCCATTCGAATAACGCATTTTAATCTTGGAAATAATTAGTTTTTGCTAT
This sequence comes from Choristoneura fumiferana, assembly GCF_025370935.1. Taxonomy (NCBI): domain Eukaryota; kingdom Metazoa; phylum Arthropoda; class Insecta; order Lepidoptera; family Tortricidae; genus Choristoneura; species Choristoneura fumiferana. The sequence continues at coordinate 10,185,788 of NC_133493.1, forward strand.
ACGAACACATTTACTTAACTTTTTTTATTAGGCGTCTTTGTAGTGGTTGGATAGACTTGAAGTTTTAGTTACGATCTGAAATGTTAGAATCAGCTGGAAGACGTCCACTGCTGAACAAAAGCCTGTCCCTAGAACGCCACAATGAACGACAATTCACCATTTGGACCCACCGGTTGCCCGCAACTCTCACGATGTCGTCAGTCCATCTAGTAGGAGACCAACGTGTCATCTTCCGGTTCGTGGTTGCCACTCGAGGTCTCTTCTCCCCCAACGGCTAGTTCCTCGAACGATGTCACTTCAACTTGCATATTCTTCGAGTTATGTCGCTGACTTTAGTTCTTCGGCGAAATTTTAGTACGATAAAGGTAAAGATAAAAGATAAAAATATTTTATTTGCTTAAACATGAGTAATAGTTAAATACAGTTGGTACACATAAAAAAGAAAAGAAGTCCTACATGTTTTACCTTGTGGCGTACAAATTGTTTATTGCAGTAAAAGTGCTAATTCAAATAAAAATAAAAGAACTCCATACAACCCTGAATCTACAATACAAAAAACCTATTAAAAAGTCAAAGTGATATTAATGTCCATTTCACAAAAAAATATAAGAATTCCATACAATGCTATAGTATCCTAAATCTTCAAAACAAAACCTACTTATTAAGATAAATGTCAAAAGTGATATTAATGGCCATTTCATAAAAAATAAATTGAAATAAAAAATTAGTTAATATCAAAATTTAAGATTAAAAATTAAAACATGCATTATTTATTTACAATAATCATTTAAAAATTCATTAACTGAATAAATACAAATAATTAATAACGAACATGTATTTTATTTTACTTTACTTAGATGGCAACTAAAGCTAACAAAGAGTCAGCCACCAAAAAAACGAATAAAAAGCAAAACTCATTAAAATTTCAGTTAAAACAGAAATGTACCTACATAAAGCAGGTGATCTACTATAATACACTTTTAAAATCATCCCGTTTTATCCAGATCGCGGGCCAACTTTATTTTCAACTATTTGATCTCAAAGTGCCACATACGGCACATAAATTGCGAAAAGAGGCCAAATCTCCTCTGATACTAGCACGTTCGGGTTATTCATAGCTCTCTAATATTAGCGGGAAAGAACTAGACATTACGAGTTTTTACATAATACTAGAATAGGTATGACATTTGAAAGAAATATTATTTTCAGCTGTTTATACCCGACATTTCTGTAACATGACTATTCTTAATTCGCTTTACTTATAAATGAAAGCTCGTCAATGCGTGTTATCCAACGGAAAAATAATTTTAATAGTACAGTCACCAGCACCAATATGTCTGACACAACAAGCGTGCATAAATATCTGATACGACTCTATTTCTAGGATCGGAAGGACGTGTCACAAATTTTTGCACACTCCGCTGTAGCAGATATTAATGCTGGTGACTGTACCAACCTCAAAATATGCGACTAGACTAGAATACTCATTGGGGAGGAAAGTTCTCGAGTGGCGATTATTATGAATCGAAAAACGCAGCGTAAGCAGGTTTAAAAGCCGTGGTGGCAGTAGTTTGAGTATGGTCTCTCAAGTTGGGGATCGTGGGTTCCAACTAGGGTTCCCGGATCAAAAAATCAAAAATCCTGACATTTGATGAAAATTTCGGAATTTCATGTAAATTTAATGGTGTACTGCCTTTTCGGCGAAATATGTTTCGCCAAATTTCACTTAGCAACCAACCTTTCGCCAAAGTTTCATTTGGCAAACTAATATTTGGCATAACTTTACTTCGCATTTTTTTATTTCGCAACATTTTTACATTGCAAATTTTACTTCATCACACATTTATGTGACAAATAATTATGTAGCAAATGATTGGCTTAGGCAAATAACAAATTGTCAAATAACATTTGGGCAATTTTTTACATTGCAAAGCTATACTTTAATTTGATTTGTGCGAGCGAGCGAAGCGAGCGAGCAAGACGGTTCGGAGCAGAAGCGACTTGGATAGTTTAGGTTCAGAAGGCTAAGGCGGGAGCGAAGCGGAGCGTAGCTCCCGCCTTAGCCTTCGATGTTAGGTTTTTTTATAGCAGCCAGGATAAATGACACTAGAAAAGTAGGTTGGATGCCATTCAATAAGTTGCTAAATTAAGGTATGCCAATCAATACATTTGACGAAAACATAAATGACATCTTAAAAAATTCCAGGTAATAATTTGCATAATAATAATTTATCGAATCATTAGTTGGGAATGATATCAGTGCGAAACGTTGAGTTGGGAAATAACATTTCGCCTAAAGAAAAATATGGGATAAATAGTTTGGGAGTTAATAATTTGCTAAATAATTTTCGCCGATACATTAGTAAACAAATTTAATATTGATGTCGTTATGCATCCTGTTATTCCTGTTATGTTATGCGTCCATTCAAGAACAACATAGGTCCAAATTAAATAAGTACCTACCTACATACAATTCGAAGGGGCTGTTTCACCATCCATTGTTAACTGACGGTTAAATGTGATGCTGTCTCTATTTGTTTTGTTCTAATAGACGGAGACGGCATCACATTTAACTGTCAGTTAACACTAATCAATGGATGGTGAAACAGCCCCGAAGTCAATAAGCAAAATGACATTCGTTACATTACTAGTATAGGTACTCATATAGGTAGGTATTAGCTAATAATATTAATAATCTTTAAAGCCGATCAAGAATTTATTGGACTAAACATAAGCAGTTACTACTATAGTAATTCGTGGAATCCAAATTGAAGTACCAGGCGCGCGGAAATTAATAGGATATATCGTTAGACAGATCATAAGTGCTCAAAGATAATGGCTGGATATGACTCATCGAGTGCCAACCGAGTGCGTCTGACTGTAATAAATCATTTGATAACTATAATATGATAGAAAAGCTTCGGTACACAATGACCAATATTTGCCCAGCAATGGTGCAAAACGGCAGCTAAAGGGAATAGGGACTAAGCAATGGGCAAAGTATCGTGGCACGAAAGAGAATTTGCCCAACCCACGATTTTGCCCGTGTTAGAACTATCCTAGCAAGAAACATTTAAGGTGTACATCTGGTGTACCTATTGCTCTTTATGGATGTGAAACATGGACACTCACGCGGAAGGATAGGGCAATACTGGAAGCTTTTGAGATGTGGTGCTGGAGGAGAATGAAAGGCATGAGTTGGATGGAAAGGAAGAACAATGAGGAAGTCTTGAGAATGGTTGAAGAACGGAGAACAATCCTGAACACTGTAGATGCTAGACGCGGGAATATGATCGGGCATTTGATACGACACGATGACTTCTTCAAAACAATTTTGGCAGATCGAGGGGAAGAGAGGAAGATTTGACCTAGGCGCAGCGACACCGATCAGATAAGGGAGAAAGTCGGCGTCGCGTCGTATCAAGAGGTCAAGAGGATAGCTCAGAAAAGGGATGCGTGGAAGATACTCCACCGACAAGATTATAACTCTTAAGTTGAAGAAGAGAGAGAACTATACTCGCCCCATTCTGAGAGGAGGCCTGTGGCCAGCAGTGGGACGTGGGCGCTGGGATAATGATGAACTATCCTCGTAACCTGAATTTTCAGAGCTATCCTCGTATTAGAAACTCCTAAATTTCTGGTCTCCTGGTACATACGCTAATAACTAGTGCCCAAAATATACTAAATATGCCCCTTGAATTTTAATTATATAATTATGCTGGGTACTTTTGGCTTTTAGGCAAGTATTTCTCTTATCTCACGGGAACAGTCTTTAGTTAAAGGATCTAGGACACTTTATGGCCTTAACCGTAACCCTATTTAGCATGAAACTAAATTAATCTAAACCAAAGAGTACTCGTCATATAATTGCTCCCGATAGCCTAAGCGGTTGGTGCTATTCTATGTAAATGTATTTATAAGTTCTAAAATAAAATATAATTAATTAAAGTTTGAAGATACTATTTATTTCATAACAGTTTAGAGTCACGCGCGTAGATCCCCTGTACCTATAGAAGCTCTTACCAAGTTACAGTCCCCACAATACATATACTGGGAACGTTATGGTAGATTGTACAACAAGGGCATAAAAGGTGCCATTTTAGCCGAAATCGGGTTCTGCCTTTTCGCTGAATTATTGTTTGCCAACTTTTTCATTTCCAAACTCTCAATTTTCTCCGAAACCAAAAATTTTTCTCAGTGTATTTTATTAAGATTTTATAGAACAATAAGTTAGGTTAGGTTAGGTTTGTTTTATGAAAGTTCCGAATAAAATATAGTTTCAGAGAAAATCCTGTGATAGCAAATGAAACATTTCGGAAACGTGAGTTGGGAAAAGGCAGAGAACCACCCGAAACCTTTATATCCTTCCGAGCCGTAAGCGAGGGTTGATACTTAAGTTGCTTATATAGATCAGTAGATCACAATGATGTGATACGACGCAACGTGACAATTGCCGTGACGTAACGTGATAATTTGACAGATAAATAAATAAATAAATATCATGGGACACTTGACACCAATTTACCTAGTCCCAAACTAAGCAAAACTTGTATTATGGAAACTAGTAGTAGCAACGGATAAACATACTTATATAGATAAAATACATACTTAAATACATATTAAACATCCAAGACCCGAGAACAAACATTCGTATTATTCATACAAATATCTGCCCCGACCGGGATTCGAACCCGGGACCTCAAGCTTCGTAGTCAGGTTCTCTAACCACTTGGCTATGTCGTCAAGATAAAAATGTTTTCTCCCTGTCAAACTGAAACGGCGTTATAGTGGAAGAAAGAAATGCTGAATACGGTTGTGATTGCGAGACGATGCAACTGCTGCACTTTACCTCAAGTATTCAGTCTATGCCATATGCCATTGCCGCTAAAAGCGGTACAATTAAAATCTGAACTCTTCAACGGCAAGAGGGCAATTGGACCAAGTTGGACTCTTCACTCACTGCGCTGCACTTTATTTGTGCAGGCTCGAGTGCAGGTGTTAATTAAAGTTATTTTTCATCTCACTTGCTCGTAGCCAGTGTTGTAACATGCAGGCTAACTTAATTGCGACCCCCTAAATAAAACCCAAGCACCTTTTTGCGTATTACATCTAAGGGCGTATACACTACATACTATATAAGGAGTATCGACAATTTTTGTAAAAATAATGTTGTATGTCACAAGGGGGGTACTGGAATTACAAAATATCGCTTCATTAAGGCCCCCAGCCGTTGACTTTGGGCTTCTAATAGACTCTCGTTCGTAATTCCTTATTTACCACCCTTAAATCACAATGTACTTAACACTAGCATTTTAATTTATATTTAGCGCCTGCGTGTACCAGCAGCAGATAAATTGAAATTTTGAATTTTGACAGCCAATTTGCTTCGAAACTATTTAACCGTTTGAGTTGAAAATTGGTACACATAATTAGGTGGTAAAAAGACGGATGAATTTTAAACGTGGAGTCACTCTTAAGATGTACTAAATTACAATGATAATTAGCTTTATCAGGTGATATATCAAATACAAGGGCTTTGTTGTAGGAATCTCAAATATATAACATATTAAGATTATTTTACAAATGACTTGGCTTCGGTGACATTATGTAAAAACAGATTCGGTTGTATTACGATAATTTATTAAGAAACTACTATTAAATTAAAATAACTAAAACTAAAACTTTAATTAAAAAAGAGAGGTGGGCCTCTTGGCATGGTGCCCATCACGCAGGCAGCATTCCCGCGTTGAACTGCGATTGAGATTCTTTGCGCGAGAAAGCTGCCGGCGCGAGGGTTGCCTGTTGCCTCCCTTAACCTTTAACCTATTGCTGAGCTCCCTGTGTAGCTCCAGCGCACCCTTACCCCAAGGACCTATAGAGTCTCGACGCCGAAAGCAAAGAAATGATATTGGGCGCCGAGACAGCTATATTTTGTGACCTTGAGGCGTTCCCGGGCGTCTGCCGCCGCCCCCGCACATTTGGTAGTTGCTGGTAGGTAGGACGCCGCCAGGGTATCTGTACATGTAGCGTCCCACACCAGCGCAGTCTTCCAGGGTATCAACGTTATATTAAGATCATAGGCGTAATTAATCATCCTGCATCGAAACTAAGGAGTTATTTTGGAAAAAATACAAAAGTAGGTACCTCTAGATTACAGAAAAATTTACAAAAAATCTATGTATTCAAATAAAGCCGGGAAAAATACGGAACCTATAGTCCAGTTTTTTTTTTTTTTTTAATCCTGCTGTGAAGCAGCAGTGCTTTTCGGCGTGGAGAGTAAGACAGCCGGTGAAATTACTGGCACGTGAGGTAACCCATCTTAGTCCTCTAGGTTGGCAACGCGTCTGCAATACGATACGGTGTTGCAGATGTTTATGGGCGGTGGTGATCTCTTACCATCAGGAGACCCACTTGCTCGTTTTCCATCCAGTCGAAAAAAAAAGTGTTGCAAAAAGGTCCCAAAAACCGAACTGTGATTATAGTTAGTGTGAGCTAGTTATATTTATAAACAGAGCTTAAAAAACTTATATTTATAGCAACTCTGGAAGCGGATATAGCAAACACCAACCAACTGCTAAGATGAAACTTTGTTTGGGTAAAGTAAACAAGCATAAAAAGCGCGATGACACATATATTACAGTAATTGGACGTGTAAGGATGTGTAAGATATGTTTTTTAAGTTGCCGTACGATCGTCACTTCATAAATTTATATATTTCTGGAAGCAACGGAAATAAAATTTACAAAACAAAGTTTGTTGAAAACTTAACCAAATATTTAAGCTCAGAAGCAAAAAATAATGTTATTTTAAATCAAATGTCCTGGCCCATTTTCCAAATCAAATTTGACCTACTTGTAGAGCTCTGATTAATTTGAATTTGGTACCTTACCTACCTAGATATAATTTAAATAATCGTTGCAGGCTAATGAGCTAAGAGGTCAAAGGTAGTCAAAACGCTCAAATTATTCGTTTTTAACCTCTTTAGTCCGTTTTAAGCCGGGTTTTCGAATAAGACGAACCCATCTCATTCCATGGGTGTCGGAGAAGGTGAAAAAGGGACCTAATAAGAGAGTGGGGAGCTCTCTCTAATGCCAACTAGGAACTCCAGCTCTGCGGTGAAGAAGGCACGGGGAAAGGAAACCAAGAAAGTTGTCATGAAGGTTCAGTGCTGAGCTGATCCTCATCCGCATCCGGGACCACGATCACTCTGCCAAGAGTGTAGCGACTTAGAACCTTCTACGACCCACGTGATTTTCATTAACATAATTTAAAACAATGTCGTAATGTTTGGGCGACCGTATCTGTGTAGCTTAGTGGTAGAGAACCTGACAGCAAAAATTGGGGTCCCGAGTTCAATCGCAGGTCAGGACAGGACCCATATTTGTATGAAAAGTATGATTAACCTTACTCGTTCTAAGTATCAAGACCATCCGACACAGAAGGTCATCGACGTTGATCAGGGAATTAGCAAATTGAAGTGGCAGTGGGCTGGCCATATCTGTCGAAGAACCGACAACCACTGGAGTAAACGAGTTCTTCTAAGAGACCGCGTTTTGGCAAACGTAGTGAAGGACGCACTCCGGTCAGGTGGAGAGACGATCTGTGGAAGGCTGCTGGTAGAAGCTGGATGCGACGAGTTGAGGACAAGCTGCAATGGCGCTCATTTGGGGAGGAGGCCTATGTCCAGCGGTGGACTGTTATAGGCTGATGTTGATGATGATAATGGTATTAAGTTTGCTCAAGTAATTTAACCGCTTAAAACATAAAAGTTTTACTGCGCAAGCATTCAATATTTTATTAAACGTTAACGATACAATGAATTTATTGGTAATTCATTGTTTGGTAGCGAATTCGGGGTTATTCAGTAGCCGGGTTATTTGACAAGCATCATCATCATTTCAGCCGTAGGACATTTACTGTTGGACATAGGCCTCCCCATAGACCTCCAGTTACTTCGGTTGGAAGCGGTCTGCATCCACCGAGAACCCGCGGCTTTAACCAGGCTCCATCTCGTTGGTGGATACCTATTAACGTTCTCCGTTAACCTTTGCCACTTCAACGAGCTCTGAATCTAAGTTTTCGAATTTTGGTAAACATCATGCTCCTTTAGATAAAAATGTACGCAATGAGGCGCTATCCAAAACGCGATAGAAGTTTATAAGAAGTGCTTATAATAAAAAGAAAACACAAAAAGAGCAAGACGAGTTGAACCACTTTAGGGAAAATGAACTCGGCATGGGAAGAAACACGGAAAGCGACGGGTGGTAAGGGGGGGAAGAAGCGACTACGCTACAGAAATAATTTGAAATTTCACATTTAGGATTGTTTTTGATATTAGGCATATTTTTAGATATTTTTTTTTTTGGTGAAGTCTATTATAAAACTCAAATCACTGCTCACGTAATCTTGAAAAAAAAATAAGCAAAGAATCATTTCCCACTTTTGACGTAAACAAATTAGTAGCAGTTTTAATATTATGATTATGAAAACCTCGTATTCGTAAATTTGTCATTTGCCTTTTTAACCCCCATAGCTCATTTTTAACCCCCATTGGACCCCCCTCCCCATAGGATCTTTAGATTTTGGTCCCCAGATATAACTCTGTATGGAGATCTCTATTGTAGCTTGTTCTTTCTTTCTGTGTGATTTGGTAGACCAGAGCAGGGGGGGCTACTACAAAATTCGAAAATCGAAGATCGTATGGTACCGTCCTTCTCGCTCTCGTATTAAATAATATTAGCGTCCGTGGGACGGCAAGATACGAAGTTCGAATTTTGCATTTCGTAGGAAAGAGCCAAGACCAACTCTCGAACCCAACAATTTTAATTACAGAGTGACCATGCATTTAGTAAATAATGTAAAACATTAATCTTACTAATACTGATCCCATGTAGTAGCCTCTTATTGAATCCGGGTTGGTCCTGCTGACGTCTCCAGAATCTCCCGTCATGCTATGTTAAACTTATGATATTGTCACAGATAAAAAAATTTCCATGAAATTTTCCATTAAGTAAGTACATGTTTTAAAAATCTTTTTTGGCGCACGCGGGGCCCTTAGGGAGTTGTCTATTCAGCCTAAGTTAATCCAAAACTTGCACGGTACCAGAATCAGAGACCGTATTGTCTAACGCGCTGTCGTTCGCAATTGACTGCACCATCTCTTTCTGCCTTGTTTTTACCATGTGACGGAACGAAGTGGTGAAAAAGATTGTGATCACAAAGATTACGACGAAAGTTTATATGTTTACATTTTGGAGGGCGAATCTTAAAAGAGGCAAAAATGTTTACGCTTAACCCATTCCAATTTAACGGACGTTTGGAACCTCCATGACATTGCTATGTTCGTCGATCGATACATAAACGATGGTTTTTAACGAGCGGTGCCACCGGCCCTATCTAACGCTTATTGGCAGCCTTTATTGTTCCAAAGGACTGGCTTTGCTAGCGCATAAAACGAGCAAGGTAAAGGTAACATCAAACCATCCGCTGATTTCGCAGACACAATCACACTTTTCCATTAGTTATACTACTTCAAAAGTAATCATAGCATATATGATTCCCCTATGATGGTTTAATTTTAAAGAAAATTTTAACAATAAATTTTAACCGACTTCAAACTACGGAATCTAGTCTCTTAAATTTACTTACCTAACCGTTTCTATATCAATCTATTAGAACAATACCTATTTACAGAGTCGGTGCAATACGTTGAACCACCTTGTCTGTCACCGACTCCATTATTTCTTTAGATAAAGTTTAAGTTCTTTTGACACGTCGGATAAAGAAACAATTGACAACAAAAATACTTTCACTATTCAAATCTTCAGATTTCAAAGAGGACCGATATAAAAATCATAACATTTTGTCGACACAGCTACGATATAAACCGAAATGGTGTTTTTATGGGAATCAGTAAATTTTATGAGTATGTTTACGACGTGTATCGCATTTACAAGTCACCTACGAGGTATTTTTAGGTCATACACTAACTAGATTAACCCTGTGGGTTCGTCCCCGAAAATATTCATCCTTATTTCATTACCTTCATGCAGCTTTTTATAGTTAAAGTGAGAAAAGTTTTTCCATGAGAGAATCTCTGCGGCATTGATATATGTAAACATTTTCACTGCTACGAGTATTAAGTACTTTACTGAACTTGCTTTCTAAGCATGGTGAATGGTTGCATTGTTCTGATGATAAATTCTGTTTGAGTTCGAAACGCGTCAGCGTAGTGTGGTGGTGGTAGTAGTTGGGTTTGCGTGATGTGTGCTGAAGCTCTCAAACTATAGTGTAAGGTTGTGCACGATACTGATAAATAAATCACACCTAAATAAATAATCGTAAAAAAATATCAATGCAATTTCCAATAAATAATACAAACTTCGAAACTTCACAGATGCTATGCTTCGCAAGTTCGCAGATGTAAAGAAGTTTCGTAACAATGCTTTTTATGGTAATTTCAACTTCAAGTTCCTTTTCCTTGTATGTTTAAATAAAAGATAATGTATTATGTGGAACTGACTCGAACAGAAAATTCCTGATTTTATTTTATTTATTGGCGACGAAGACAGTAATCTTAACCGATAAGCATATGCAATTGCATATGCAAAAAAAGCATATTATCGTAAATATGTAGTGTAATTTTGCACATTTTTAATTCACAATGAGAGGCTTTAATAGTTCTAATAATACGTTCTTTTAAACCATTTGAAATAGGGTCCTCCGAAGCAAATTTTTAACAAAAAAAAATACGTTCCAATGATTTCTTAGAAAGTTGTAACGATATCAAATTAGATAATATTCTACAGTTCAAAACGGTCGGTAAGTATGTTATTGTTTAATATAATTGTTATTTGTTACGCTTTGTTGACTGAACAGTATTGTTCGTGTTACTTCGTATCATTGATTCTTCGTTTCACGGTTCAATGCAATGATCTTGACTTCTTATGTTACGTCTACCACTTATACTACATTCTCTCAAGTTGTTTAAAAGTGTAGAGCTATAAATACCTAATCGATCCGAGCCAACTTGGGAGCTTAGCTAATCAAATCAATAAAATATTTAATTACCTACTATTATATTAGTCAACTTACGACTACGCGGCCGCTACAAGGTGGTCGAAACGTCGAGGTTATGTTACCAATTAATAACTTATTATTAGGTCCCGAGTAATATATTGAACCAACCGTATCCAAACCCAATGTCTACACTACAGCGAGTCAAGATACTGTTGCAAGTGGGTTAAGAATCAAATGGCTTGATTGTTATAGTTAGATTAGATACTTCAAAATAGAGAGCGAGTTTGCGTGATGTTGTTGAAGCAAGTGAATGCGGAGATAGCCGAGATGGGCATCTATGAACTTTTGCATAACAACGTATGTTGCACTGGAGCCCACTTGCCCCCACGGGCGGGTGGATAGGGTACCCACGCAGGCTAGGTTCCAGCTCTTGCGACACCCAGTCTGTGGCCCCGGGCTTGTGGAAAGCCATCCGAACCTTACCGGCCGACTTCGACCCTGTGCATAGCAGTGTTTACATTATTATGTAAGCTTCATTTATTCTATTCAGCTACTTATATTTAGTCAAGCTTCTTTTAGTTCATTGATATGGACCTCCGCAAAGTAACGCCTGTTCATCATAAAGCCATAGGTATGTGCCAAAATATGTGGCAATCTCACCGACTACCTATAGATCTCGGTATAATCAGAATAAAGGTAAAGCATCCCAGTTGTTCCCTTATACCCTAACAACACCCCCCCCCCTCACTGTTATTACGAACGTGGGCCAAATTAATTTCATCTTCGCGATCCAGCGATCGCTTGAAAGCTTTTGTGAAATGTATATAAATGATCGTGAACGGAGATACTTTTAAATTAGGAGCAACAGCTTTGTAATAAGTAATGGCCACAACTAAAATTAGGTTTGGAATGAAATGAATAAAATACTATATAATTTTTCTAACCTACAGTTTATGACTGTTTCTTTTTTATTTAGCCCTCTCCTCTTTTACTTTCTCGTTTCTTTCGCCCATACTTTGTAGCAACACATTTTGAGTGAAGACCCTTTTTCGGTAACAATTGGTGTCACCACCATTACGATGCATGTATTAATAAATTATATTGTCATTGTCACGGTAAATAAAATATTTTTCTTTCTTTATTTCTCTAAATTGCTGTCTTTAGGAAAGCTAATCTTACGACTCTTCTTTACACATTTATTTTAGAGATCGCTCCTTTAATATAATACAGCATACTGTCAGAGTTTTTATTCGAGCAGCCTGTGGGTTCGGCACACTAAGCGGGCCTACAACGCCCTAAAAGTTCAATACAACAACACGTTCAGAATGCTTTTGGGCCTGCCCAGCAGGTGTAGCGCGTCTGGCATGTTCTGCGAGGCCCGTTCGGACGGGTTTCCGGCGATCATGCGCAAGAAAATAGTCTCGCTGCTGGACCGTATAAGACTGACCTCGAACAGCATTCTGAGCGTGCTTGCTGTAAAGTACGACTGCCCAATACTTGTGCACTGGGTTGGGCAGATCAAGGGGGTGGCATGTGCAGTTAAATGAAATTAATGCTCATATAATTTAATTTAATTGATTAATTTTAAGTACTAACTTTAGGAAATAAGCTCTGTTACTAATCATCTATGGAGTCCTGTGTATTCTGAAATAAAGATTATATTATTATTATTATTATTATTAATAAAAGTTTCTAAATACAATGAAAATGGAAAAAATATTATCTTAAGTGACAATGAAAAAATCTAAAGTACTTATAGGTAGGTATCCTAAACGAAACCTAACTTTCTTATTCTCACTCTCACATCACGTTTTATCAAAAAAGGTTCCCCTTCCCCTATTTCTCAGCGGGTTTTATGTACCTACCTCCTTAGATGTAATTTTTCTAAAAGACACCACATAATTATGATTGTTTTTTTGGAGTCTTTTTGTATTTTTTATTTCAACTCCAAATTTGTTACCAGTGCTGGTCTCTTTTTCTGGTTTTTCTGTGCATCCATGTCTCAGTTTGTATTTTCGACAGACACAACATGACTTGATGAACACAATATAAAATAAAACGACAGATTTAAGATCGATTACAACCACACATTGCGTAACTTGCCGTTACAAGTTATTTCGGCCCGAGCCGGTTCAAACCGGCTGACACTGGATCAATGAAAGACTACTAACGCCATCTAGCTGCGGGTAGCGCAACATGCGTTCCTTGACCTATTTATGGAAGTTTGGGCATTTCTGGTTTTAACGATGTAGAAATAAAAAGTTTTTGTGGTCTGTGGATGGCTAATTGCTTGTATTAGAAAGACACATGTACATAAAATCATACATAATTATACCTAGTAACAGAAAAAGTTTACCTATTTGTTTGCAATTAAAGATTTGATTGCAACTTGCAATAGTAAACTGTCAAGTAAATCCATTTTTCTTTTATATGAGGATATGAATTGAAAAAAGTAAATCTATGTACATCCAAAAAACTACCCAATTCAACGCCGAAATTCGCCAAAACTGAAAGTTCGTCGGACGTCGGACGCAATGGTTTAGTTTTCTTCTCTGGGATCTTTAATCTTTCTTTTGTTTTACTTGTGAACTTTAAACTAATTTGGTGAGAGAACGAAGAGAAGAAATAACAATTGAAGTAACATTGAGATGCTCAACTAAAACTACTTTAGTTAGAAGTTTGTTAAATATAGGTAGTATGCGAGATTTTCAACAAAATTGCGGCCAAAAAAAGTTTGGCCTAAGATAAATCATACTTTGACGTATCTGTCGAGGGTTTTCATTTTAAACTAATTAACACAAAGTTATGGCCAGAAAACCAGTTATTTGGCCTCAACTTTGATGCCAAATATCTCGAAAACAATGAACTTTGAAGTAAATATGGGATACTATATTGCTTAAAGCCGTTGTTGTTAATATAATAAGCTACAAAAGACATTAGAAAACTAAGGAATTCAGATCGAAGGTCATTGGGGCATGGGATCCCCTTATTATCGTTTGTGCACGCAACACATCCTCGCACATTTCTGGTGTATGAACGCAGCCTTATTGTGTTTTATCCACTTGACAGTCCGGAGTGCGCGACCGTAGTACTACGAAACTCGAAACTCGAAGTTCGTGTCGTGCGATCCCTCTCGCTCTCGTATTAAATAGTATAATGGTGATTTTCCACCGGAGAGGCGAGACGAGAATTGAAATTTGTATGCATTCGCCCGCCGCGGCCGCCGCGAGCCGCCATACAAATTTCAATTCTCGTCTCGCCTCGCCGGTGGAAAAGCACCTTCAGTGTCAGAGGGACCGCACAAGACGAACTTTGAGTTTCGAGTTTCGTGGTAGCCCTGCCGATATACCTCCAAACATCATCGTCGCACTGTCAAGTGGTTAGAAGGCCGCGCAGTGGACACCAGCGGGTAGCGTGGCGAGCAATGGATGAGTGTGTTCTCTCTCTGTTCGTTTGTTACGCGACTGACACTCGGCGGACAGTGATGTACACTCTCGTACTCTTCAAAAGGCGGCCTCATAGTGTTTGGGTCTACACCAAACCACTTTAAGGTTGCTTGCTAAAGTATAATATCAACAGGCGAACCACTTATAGTTTGCAGGTTAGCATAACACTTGCGCGATTTAACTGAGGCACAGCGCCATCTATCGGATCACTGTACAACTGGTTGTTGAGAATTATCTCATTAGGTTTATGTTTGGGTTAGTTGTCTTATAACTACTTAAATCTTGTTAATTAGTTGATTTGTTATTTTATTGCGACGTGAACAGTGGTTACATACAGTACAATTTGGTAGTTACATACAGTAACTACCAAATTCGAAAATCGAAGTTCGTATCGTAGGTACCGTCCCTCTCAGTCCAGGGGATTTAAGATATAAGATATCGGATATGAGATATTTTTTAGCGATAAACGAATTCTATTCGAAATACGTTTTATCTCAAAATTATGTATTTTCAAAACATTTCCTACCTTTTAGGAAAAACATGATCTGCTTAAATAAGAATGTTTTTCCTTCCTGCCTGCCAAACAATCCGTATTATAATATTATCCAGAGGGGCTACTACGAAATTCGAAAATCGGAGTTCGTATCGTACCGTCCCTCTTACTCTCGTATTAAATGATATTAGCGTCAGAGGGACGGCACGACACGAACTCCGATTTTCGAATTTCGTACTAGCCCTGCTGAGCTCTTGCCAAAATCTCGGTTCTATTATCTTGGAAAACATTGCGTTTGGACTTGGATTGGGATATTTTTTTAAGTTTTGACAGCGATAGCGCTTGTCGATTTCTCTCTATTTAAAAAAAATCGGAGGTGAAGAGGCATTTTTAAGCTTTCGTGATTTTCATTCATAGTCAAAAATACTTACCACAAACGGGACTTATCACGCTAAAACACACGTTCGTTTGTGGTATTTTGACTATGGGAATCACAAACCGAAAGTAAAAACCGGCCAAGAGCATGTCGGACACGTCCGAAATAGGGTTAGCCATTACGAAAAAATTAAGTAATATCTTTCTAAGGATTTCGTATTTCATACGGAATCTTCCATAGTTTAGGTATATTTTATACCACAGACACCAGTTGTTACAGTTGTTAGTTGTCTAACAACTGGTAGCATGGTGTACGGTTATGTTACTCTGAAGATGAGCTCTGTTTGAGTTCGAAACGCGTCAGTGTAGTGTGGTGGTGGTGATGGATGGGTTTGTGTGATTTGTGTGTGTTCTTACAGTGTGGAGGTGGAGGAACTGCATGAACACGCATATTTTGCATAAGCTTAGCTATCGTAAGGTCGCGGGTGAGCAAGGAAATTATTTTAGTTCATTAGTTAGGCTAAACGCTTAGCCAATATTTACTAATTAAGAACCAAAATTATGCTAATATTTTTTCTCGCAATCGAAGTGAAAAATAGAGTTTTCACCTCGAGACTAAAAGTCAATATAAACCCTCGCTAAAGCTCGGGTGGCTAACCACCTCGGGTATACCTGAGGTTTATTGGCTTATTTTAGTCCCTCGATAAGAAATATACTATTTATGCTCTAGTTTGGCTCTAGTGCAAAAAATAAAATCTTCGTCTAAAACCATCGCATCTAAAACTCGCCATCGAAATGAAAAGCAGAGTGTAAAAGTCGAGCATTAAACCCATTTTCCCCTCGACATATCTATCTATCCACCCTCCTCTTACCGACTCAGGTGGCTATATGAACATCTCGGGTAAAATGGCTCGTTTTATGCTATTGTTGTACCATCTACTATTGTGTATGTATGAGTATGTTAAACGGACACCAAATAATAATCGCTTGCACCACTTTTTTCATGTCGAACGGTCCAAGATGAAGAGTAGAAAGAGATGGAGGATGCGATCGCGAGCGTCAGTATGTTACGGCCTCAGATCTTTGAGTACGCTATAAGATCCACCAGCTACGGAATCCAACAAACAACTGTAAACGAGCAACTCCCCCCCCCTGCAAAAAAAGGGTCGACATAAAAATATTCTACGCGCAATATATCCACATTTGCACGAGTGTGCAATAAAACAGAATCGTATGCCAAAGGTCTGGGTTACGGATTGTTGTATTTGTAAAACGGGCAGTTGATACTACGGGAAAACTCGGGGCGGAAAGTACCTATGCCAATATCGCACGCTTGCTGCTTTGCAATAAACATGGTTTATTTTAAGTCCAGCTCTACACGTTCGCCAATATCTTTGCTTACTAAGGGACACGGAGACAACCCTAGCTTTTTTTTCTAAATACATACTTCCAAAAGTACTTAAAGTTTACGACATATTTTGTGGCAAATTCCATGGAAAAATAATTACTTATACTGTCTGTTTTTTTTGGCTCGCGTGGTTTAGACGTCGATTGTTATTGGATTTCGTTCAGAGGCAGCACACTTAAAACCTAACCTGTTTTCGTAGACGACAGCGCCTCTGATGTCTGGATGATGAAACACACCCGTCAAAAATGTGTCAAAGATGAACTTGGAGTATTGGTCTGTCTCACGGAAGTCCATGCATTTTTTGTTTTCTCCGTTTTATGCTGATTTTGTCACATTCAGTTTGTTATTAGTTATTGTTATTTTGCTTTTGTTTTGATATACTAAACATGCACCAAGAAAATTGTGAGAGGCCTATGTCCAACAGCAGACTGCTATAGCTGCTATATGCTGCTGTCATTGAGCTTGTTGTGTACGTGTGTGAGCGTGTCTTTGATCGAAGGAGCGTGTGTATTATGGTAGATTGACTTCATCCTCCGGTCACCAGTTGGCGCCTGTTACTATAGATGCAAATTTCGCCGTAGAGTTGCCACTCTTTTTCATAGTAACATACTCTTTGATTCAATATTTCCCCCTTCAATCTACTTTATTCCTAAATTTATAAAAATAAAGTTCCCACAAGCGCCAATTAAAATTGGTCGGCCATTTTGAATCTTTGACAGTTTGATCCCGGCCTGCTGTGTTCGGGTCGCATTAAAACTTTATAAACGACTGTTCCCGCCGAAATACGATAATTTTGGCGACCTCACGAATTACGCGTTTATTGTAGACACTCGAATAGCCCTTTGGAAAGATAAGCGTATTGAGTTTTAGGTCGGTCGCCTGAAATATTAAGTTTAAGATAGATAAGAGTGTTGTGTCGCGCCATGGAAGAGGCCTATGTCCAGCAGTGGACTGCTGTGGGCTGATGATGATGATGATGATGAAGAGTTTAATTCGAGATTATTTAAATCTACCTATTTAAACTTGATATTATATCCTAACTAGCGTTTACTTTATCTGGTATTTAATTTGAAATTTCCGCCGGAATCCCCGGAAATTTCATCGTCAAACACCAGTGTCAAATTGCTCGTCTCTAAAGTAATGGTTTGACGCGGTTCTCGTCGATCGATCGCAATTGAAAAAATCCTGAAAAACATTTATTAGTGTACAGTGAAGGTAACTCAACCACTAGCTAAAATATTCTGGATTCATATGGGATTCATTTTAAAACACGAACACGAGAACACGAGAATGAGAAAAGCCGAGTGGCAACTTTAATAATATAATAATTAATACTTTTTGCTATAGGTACGTACGGATTTTATTTGTTTAGGCGAATCTATTTTAAAGCAATCTGTTTTAGTATCTATTGTCAAACCTAGAGCTTTTAAATTGACAGCTTCTTTTTGTAAATCTATTTGATTGAATTGACATCCGGCTCGAAGGACCATGTTGGGAGAGCTACGTCTTTTGTCTTCCTAATTAATAAAATCCCTGGTTCTAGTTCTTTGAGAGCACCATTTACATGGTTCCATAGATGAACGGAGAGCGAGAGTGAATGAATGATTTTACTCCGTGGATGCGGAAATGAATGAATGAATAAAAGAACTTATTTATATTATTTTGATTGGTGTTGCCAACAGATATCACAGGACAATTAAAATCAATCGGTCTAGTCCCAAAGTAAGCAAAGCTTGTGTTATGGGTAGATACTATGGAATGGATAAATATACTTAAATAGCAGATATACACTTAAATACATAACAAATACCCAAGACCAAGCACAAACATTTTTATTTTTCATACAAATATCTGCCCCGACTGGGAATAGAACCCCGGGACCTCAAGCTTCGTAGTCAGGTTCTCTAACTACTGGGACTACTGGGTAGTCTGTAATAGAATAGTGCTGTACTAAAACTTTAATCGATCGAACGAAACCCTTTATTTATAGAGGAACTAAATAAAACAACTGCCTATCACAGATCGCTCTACCTGAACACTAAATTTAAACGTCAACCTCCAACCAAAAACAAACCTAACGCGGCTACACTTAAAGACCAATTTCGCCTTTCAAATTTCTCAACCGTACTCCATACATTGAAATGTCAACCTTGTCACGACGATACGAAGTTCATTTTCACGTTTCGAGTACGAGTTAGTAAAATCGATACTATGGCTGTTGCTTACTAGAGGGGGTGAATGGGAAAAGGGTGGGGGGACTAATCAGCTGTCATTTTAGTGCTTATAACGGTGTTACGTCACTATCAGATATGGGAGGCTTTTGGTATTTGAATTTATGATATCTTGAGATAAAATAATCCTACTACAGCAGCAGCAGCAGCTGGAGCAGTGGTGTAGCGGTATAGCACACGGTACGGAATGCCGAGGACCTGGGTTCGATTCCCAGTGCTGGTCTTATTTTATCTATATTTCAGTTTGTATTTTCAATTTAGGTTTTACGGGATGACCGTAAAAGTAAAAATTTGGAATTGAAATAAAAAATACAAAAAGATAAAAAAAAAACAATCTGTATTTTTATTATCACCCAGATTACATTTCCATACCAAATTTCAAGTTAATGCCATTAACCGTTGAAGAGTTTGGCCGGACTACCAGGATGTCACTACCAAATTATTGTATTGTCACGCAATTTACATAAGTATACCAAATTTCAAGTCAATCCAACTACTGAATTTGATTACAGACAGACAGACAGACAACGGGAAAGGTGAAACTAAATAAAAGCTTGTAATAACTGTAAGTGGAGGTAGGCAGGGGGTCGCCAACCGACCTAGATCAGTGATTTGAGTCACGGAGCGAAGGGCGGTGTTCCGGATCCGATCCACGAGTTTTAAACCTAGCATGCTGCGCTCCATAGTTCGTTCGCAAACCCTAACAAACGTAAATATGTATCCGACTATCCGATCACTGGTCATCATCATCCTAGCCTATTGCCATCCCACTGTACAAGCCTCTCAAAATGACTTCACTTTTCTCCCTCCCCGGCCCCCTAAAAGTGTTACGTAATTTAATTTTATGGGTGATCCCAAAGTACCTAATGCTGATTTCACACCGGCGAGGCGAAACGAGACGACGCGAGACAAGAATTGAAATTTGTATACATTCTCGCGCGCCCGCCGCGAGACGTAATTTCAATTCTCGTCTCGTCTCGCCTCGTCTCCTCTCGACTCCCGGTGAAAAATCACCTTAACGCCTGATGCAATAAATTATTTAATAATAATCAAAACTTTTCCCTTGTTTCTTACTCGCCATTGCAACTTATTCATAACTACCCCATAATTCAAAACTTAACTACGCTACAATCGTGAGTCACAGAGTAATTTGAAGTGCACATTAAATCCCGTAAAGACCCGGCTTGATCGCTCGCGCATCGATTATTTAATTGCATATGGCACGGAACGATAACATGGGAATGAACAGGATGTAGTTTGTATATGTAGCTAGTTGCCTGTGAGTTTGTTTTCGAGAACTAAGTATGTATTATGTACCTAAATACATTTTTTTTCATATTTTTTTTAATACAGTTTTATCCATTCTGGACAAATTAAAATCAATGTTTGGAGAATCCAGTTCACTTATAATTTATTTGTACAATGTACCTACCTAACTACGAATGTTTGCGCCACGTTTGTGCCCCCTTTTTACGAAATTTTTTTTCGGTGAAATGTGTTGACACTCTTTTTTTTAAAGTATTTGCTGTCATTTCATACTAATACCGAAATATTATTATATTTTTTTGTTGTGTTCGTTATTGTCAGGGCAAGGTTTGTGCTTTGCAAAATAAATAAAAAAACGGTCAAGAGCGTGTCGGACACGCTCAAGATAGGGCTACGGAGCCATTACAAAATAATCAGTTAATATTTTTCTAAGGATTTCGTATTGTGTATACGGAATCTTCCAAGTTTACGTGTATATTTTATACCTTAGGTTGCTATTTACTCTTTAACTACTACTTCCCTAAGACTAATTCTCAAGCAATCTTAGCCATTATATATTTTTTTCGTTATTGTTTTTTATTTTACCACTTTGTTGGCGTGACTGATATGATTCATGCCAAATTACAGCTTTGTAGTACTAACGTTCTCTGAGCATAGCCGCGGACAGACAGACAGACGGACAGACATGGCGAAACTATATGGGTTCCTAGTTGACTACGGAACCCTAAAAAAAGTCTGGAACGGGGGCGAAGCCGCGGGTAACAGCTACTTAATATTAAATGTGTGCCCTAAAGGGATTCTGGCTTTTCGCGAAAAATATTTTTCGCAAATTATTAATTTCCGGACTCTTTATTGCACATAAAAATAAAAATACAAATACACGGAGAGGAGAACAAAGGCGAGCTTATCCCTAAAAAGGGATCTCTTCCTGCTAACCTAGTTATATTATGGAGGACGATTTCTTTCAGAAACTGTAAACTATTCAGGATACATTTCAGTACTATCCGTAGAACCCTGTAGGTTAGATAGATATTTACTTAAAACAGTTTAAAAAAAATTGTTCGTCTATGAAACTGTTGAGAATGAATCATTTGGGAAACCTGTTTTCGGTGAAAAATAAGGGAACCGCCCTAAAGGTACTGAATTAAGTACTCTGGGTCTTACTAGGTCAGACGTACCTTCCTTCATTATCCATTCACTAATAAATAATGCTTGGCCTATTGAAGTCTCGGTTGAATCCTTCGTTGGTGTTAACGCCAAAAGCAGTTGCCGTGCCCATATCGATTCCTTAAAATTGGGGGGTTGGGGTGTCGTAGGGGCGCGGGCGAGCGGGGCGGCGAGCGGAGCGGTAGCGGGAGCGGGAAGATGGAATGTAAAAATGATTTATCCTATTCTTACTTATATTATTAATGCGGACATTTGTCTGTGTGTGTCTCTATGTGTGTTTGTACTTCTTCACGTTAAAACGGCATTACGGATTTGATGAAATTTGATATGGACGTCTGGAATAACACATATGCTAACTTTTATCTCGATATCTCTCCCATGGAACCGAGATAAAAATTTCGAAATCATCAACCGCTGGACTTAGAGCCATGCAACATCAATAAAAACCATGAAGTAATTTTTGAGTAAGTATTTCCACGGGAATTTTGGTTATTTCTCCATTACTTCCTTTCTCTTTCATTCCAACTGCTGGATTTAATTAATTAAGCGTCGAAGACATCTAATGCAGAATGTTTTAACTGCGCAATCTCACTAATCTCGCTAATATTATAAATGTGAAAGTTTGTAAGTC
Source organism: Choristoneura fumiferana (assembly GCF_025370935.1). NCBI lineage: Eukaryota > Metazoa > Arthropoda > Insecta > Lepidoptera > Tortricidae > Choristoneura > Choristoneura fumiferana. The sequence continues at coordinate 10,207,824 of NC_133493.1, forward strand.
TGTTTGTTTGTTTGTTACTTCATCACGTCTAAACCACCGAACCGATAGGGTAAGATAGAGTAAGTCCCGGAGAAGGACATAGAATAGTTTTTATCCGGAAAATTGAATAGTTCCCGCTGGATAGCGCGATATAGGAATTCTGCGCGGACGGAGTCGCGGGTAATGGCTGTAGCAGTGATCGGATAATCGGATGCATATTTACCTAAAGTTTAGGTGTTGGTTAATATGGAATGCACTTTGCTATCGAAAAATCCTGCGATTTGGGATCGCAAAATTCAGTGTTTCGACTATAGGAACTTATGCATATTTGAGATTTACCTATCTTATGTTAAAAGTATAATACGAAATATAGTTTTTGAAAAAATAAATAATATTATATTAATATTCGAATAGTGGCAAAAATATGGTTACGTTAGGACCGTTAGCCGCGACACGACAGAATGGAATTTTTTCTTCAAATAATTTATATTAAGAAGCCGCTTCCATACTTTTATAGCTAAAAACAAACTTTAGGTAAATACTGGCTATTAGTATAAATAACTCAAAAGTATTTTTTTTAGATACCGAAGATACCGTCTTTTGCCTTAAGAGGACGGATTTTAAGTCGAACAATTTTGTTTTAGACGAAAGTAAAACTCCTTTTCCCTTCCCTTGTTGGATTGGAATAAGGAAAAAATAAAACATCTTGGGTTCTGTATTCCACTGCCGACACCAGCACTCATCGTATTATTCGGCGAGTCACGTCGCGGAATACGTAGGTACACAATAACGTTGAACATACTCGTGGCAACAAATAGTCATTATGTATATACAATATACATTTTGTCCCAGGCTATGCCACATGGAGGGAAAGTATCTTAAAAATTGGAGATAGACAATTTTACTGACTGAAAACTTTATTTTGATTTTAAAAACAATTTAAATTGCAATCAAAGTTTTTCGAAAATGTCCTGTCTAAACCGGAAATCGAACACACCAAATAGAAAAAAAATACAATTGTATTCATTTTCCTCAAATGATAAATGTACAATTACGTGGTCTTCCCTTTATTTAAGATGCTGTTATCACGAAAAAAATAAGCCTTGTGATTGAGCTTTATGATCAGTACCGCAAAATCACAAATATTTTTTTACTGTTTAGCAGGTTCGATTCCCAGTTCAGACAGGAGATTATTCATATTTCTTTAAATGCAGTCTACTTTCAGTAAAATTGTCTATCTCCAACATTTAAGATTCTTTCCCTCCATCTGGCATAACCCTGGGACACCCTTCATAATTTGTTTGCTTTACGGCTAAGCAGGCTTTGTATAAGTTTACAATAACACAAAGATGGGGTTGGAGGCGGGTTGAAAAGGAATGTACATTTTATTTTTGTTACAACCAGCTCACGGTTCTGTTTCCAAAAGTGTTCCCAAAAGGGGCTAAGGTACGGAACTCCATCTCTGAGGTCCCAGAACCCCTATAGCTGTGTCCCACTGCTGGACAAAGGCCTCCACTCTTGACCTCGACTTCTCCTTATCCAAAGCCATATTTGGCCACTCGCTCAGTTCCGTCCGTGCATGTCCAGGTCATCTCGCCATCTCCGCCTAATTAATTCGTATTAATAATATTTATTATGAAATGAAATGAAATGATATATTTATTCCAGACGTTAGTCCATAAAAACAATTAAAAACAATTAATTAGAAGTCAAATAAATAAAATTAAAATTAAATTAAATTATGAATAAGCCCGGGTGAGAAGAACATCGCGGTTTATCCCGATCCCGCGATGACCGGTCTGTGGTATCTCCTCCAGCGCTCATGAAGCGGGCTGGCTGGATTATAAGGCTTGTGTAAAGACGAACCATTTTTGATTCCTGGCCCACCGTAGAACGTTCTCCCAGTAAGTGTCATAATAAATGCCCTTGTCAAGCAATGCGATGTCACTGTGACTTTTCTACGAAAAGGTACCACAGTGAGCCACGATTCAGTTCGTTCAAGTGTACCTAATACCTACCTGTAATTATCCTAGGAGCATGTATTTTTTAGTCCTATAGATTACTGAGAAACGTTTATAAAACCGCATTTGGGCACACTTTATATGGCTATTCTGTCTTATAGTCGTTTTATTAAGGTCCTGAAGTGTGCCATTCAATTTTATAATATTCTGGTTGTATGCTGTTGTATTTACAAGGATAAATGCTCTTATAAGAATCCGGTAAACTGCTTGAATAAGAGCGATTACTCCTTTAAGGATCCGGCACGTGCCCTTACGGTGTAATTGATCCTGCAGTAATCAGCGTGATGCTATTACAAGAGCATACATTTCCATTTGCCAGTTGAGCTACTTTGGGTACTACCTACACATATACTAAGTACTAAAAAGTATTAGTTTTTGATACTGTACTATAATGAAATATTCCCATCTCCTTTCTGTTACTACATGTCGATTTCTCGTGAGCGAGCAACTGAACCGAAGCACACCGATGTACACCAAATAGCACCGATTGTCCGCCCGGTCAAGCGCCAACTAATTCAAACTTAACTGTGTGGATTTAGTGAATTATTGATGTTTGCCGTCTATTTTCGTTTGCCATAGTTTTATTTAAGTATGAAAAAGTTTACAGTTCACTTTTTTTCTAATTATGTATTTTATTCAATCAGCACTTAAATAGTAGCAACGTTGTCTAAGCTACGCTCACATCGTAACCTATGCCACTCGCCTTTTCGGCCATTCATATACAACTGCTGCATATAGAATACAATACTAACAAAAGGATAACTTTAACGTAAAACGTTAGAGCTGCCCAATGAGTGACATATTTTATATGAAACCGACCGAAGCTCAACTCAAAGCATTGAACAAAAGCTTGTATATGACATGACATGACGGATTACGGCATTTGTGCCACAATGGAATATTGCTTTGTTTTGTTTAATTTTGGTTAATATTAGAGTTACTGTTGCCATGTCCTTTATTGCCCTTTCTACTGAGGGATATGTGGTGTGGTGCGAAACTCTCGGTTGGTCATAGTCATAGTTTTTATTCAATGAACAGAATAGATCCCTGAGGGACTCCCCGTTTAATATCGACTATTCTAGAACTGAGGTCTTTCGTAGCTATTTTATACGTTTATTATTTCCAAAAAATGTTTTCTATTTTGTAAATAACTTAACAAAAGTTGGGATGATTCCATAAAATTAGTTTCTTCATAAGGATCACACGGTCAACTGTATCAAAGGCCTAGCTTAGATCGTTTTCTTATTGGTTAAGTATATATGGGCATTAAAAGCCTTGGAAAAAGGCCGCCACGTTCGAACAGAGTTCAGGAATTTCATCAAACAAGATAATGCTGGCGGCGTCTTATTGCTGCGTGTTAGACATAGCAAAACCCACACATTTACATACGAGCTTGATAGAGACGAAGGCTTTGTAAGTTCTACTTCCTACTAATATAAAAGCGAAAGTGTGTGAGTATGTGCGTGTGTGTGTGTGTGTGTGTGTGTGTGTGTGTGTGTGTGTGTGTGTGTGTGTGTGTATTGGATGAAAGGTGAATGGCCTATCGGCGGCTGATAAAATTATACTTCAAAGGTTTAGGTAATCAACTAAATGTAAACAAACTTCAGCTGCCAGATTTTGCACATTCAAAAATTTTAAACATTTGACTTACTATCTATCATCGTAATACAAATAGACTGAAATGTAAATGTTTAGATAGTTTCATGGGGGAATTTCAATATTTAAGACACCAATTGACGTTGTGTTGTTTACATTTAGTTAATTACCTAAACCTTTCACGTATAGTTTCGTATGATACTAGTGTTCACCTGCGACTTCGCACGTGTAAACCAATAACCATTAGATCCAGCAGTTCAATTGAAAGCACAAGATTATGAATCCTCAATAAATACCTACATCGTATACAAACACCCGCGAAAAGTTCATGACCCTAATCCGAGAGGTTGAAAACTTAAGATAACATTTATTTGTAGAAAAGGGTTAGTTACATATCTTAGTCAAAGTCAAAGTCAGAGTCAAAATATCTTTATTCAATTTAGGCTATAACAAGCACTTATGAATGTCAAAAAAAATCTACCACCGGGTGGAAAACCTCTGTTGAGAAGAATCCGGCAAGAAACTCAAGTGTTACGATTATGTTAGATATTGCTCCTTCTTTCTTCCTTCCTGTTGTTGTTAGATATTGTTCCTTGTCTTCTTAGGATTTTATTCCTATCCCGTAAGAATATCGGGATAAAAATAATCTATCTGTTAATCCAGACGTCCAGCTATCTACACATCAAATTGCATCCTAATCTGTCTAGTCGTTTTATCGTGAAAGAGTAACATACAAAAATCCCGTGGGAATTCCCAAAGAATATATCGTGGTCTGCACTGACGTTACAATAAAATCAACTGTGCCGAATTTCATGACTCTAAACTCAGCGGTTGAGATTTCGAAATTTGTTTTCTGATTTCGGACATCCGGACAGACATACAAAAGCAGTTTAGCCCAAGCGGAACGCACGCGTTTTGCTCGAATGAAAAAACTTTAGTCCTGTCCTGACTGAAGGTGAATATTTGAGAGTTTTGACCGGCCGGTTAAACGTCATAGCATTCTACTTTTATTAGCACAACGGAAGGACAGGTACATTTAGAATCGGTATTGTCTTCAGTTCGTTTTCATAAGAATTTACCTCTGTATCTTAATAATAGGTACTTGCCGAAAGAGTAATGACGAGAAAAACGCTGCAACAGTGCTACTTATTTGCTCTGAAACGTTGCCATAAGTTAATAAATAATAAGAAGCGGTAGACGTTACCAGCGATAAAAGTAATTGATATCGGCTCATACATTTACTAGAGATGTTTGTATGACATCATCCGGAGATTGTATGGACGTGGGTGGCTGAGTACAAACGAGGAGAAAAATTTTAAACATTTAAAAATGCGGCACAACTTTTATGGCTCCTTTCATCTCATTTCCTTTTAATTGTCATATCTTTATTTATGGATAATAAAAGAGAGATAGAAAAAAGCATTTGAAACATAAAAAATAAAACATCGAAAGGCAGAAATTGGGCCCCGTTTAGCATAATGTTGCCGCAAGCCGCAGCGCTGTCTTTCAGTGGGATCCATTTAAAGTCTACACACACACACACACACACACTTGCTTTGCCTTTAATTTATAATATTATTGAGATTGCTTTACAGTAAATTAAATATACAGGTTTACGAATACATTTTCCTCAAGAAAGTAATAACAACCCAATTCAACAGCCTAACCAAATTTATTTGTTTTCCTTGTAAAAGTGTATTCGTATTAATTTATGCAAAGTATTGAAACAACTTGAAACTCGGTAATAATATGTCCTATGGGACTAACTAAACTTGATTTTTTTCTTTTAAAAATTTGACTAGATTGTTAAGCTCTGTTACAGAAGTAGTGTCAAATCGTATGAAATTGTCAAACTTGAAACTGGTTTACTGTTAAATCTAGATTTAATCTTACCGCCAATTTTTATGGCTATAAACAATGGCATTTCCGTATTCCCTACGTGTGCAAGTCCAACTCGCATTTGACCAGTATTCCAAATAATGTAGTTAACATTTACACGGGAAGCGTGTTCTTTATTTAAAATAAAAACTAAAGTTAAGACTTTTTTGATTACCTATTAGATACCTGTGTTCCCGTCACTGTTTTTTTGTTCGAATAAACAAAGACGACATCACATAATATTTATATGTCCTGTCTGTCACATACAATTTATCATGCAGGCTCTTAATATTTTTTAGTTCTAAATAAAAGACTTTTTATCGTGTCTGTACCGCCTTAGTTGTGTAGGAATCTGCTTGATCTATATATTCTTTTAGGCCAAGGTTTTGCATTACTCTAACTAAGCGCTTTAGAAAAGGAGTGTCTGTAGCTTTCATGCATACTTTTAAAAAAGGTTGTCACACTATCTAGCTATACCTAACAGAATACCAATACATGCTGTTCGTACTAAGAATATTGATAGCTGGAATAAAAATACCTACTATTGATGGAGTACTATACGATCGATCGCGTCGTTTTCCTAATTTTGTAGAATTTTGAAGCCTCCGCGGAATCAGCTTCTCTCTAGCGGTGTCTCGCTATCTTTGCCTGTTCTTGATAATATACTTTAGTGCAAGGTGTCCGGGGTAGAAAGGACATCTGCCCATCTTGTTATGCTGCAGCCTTGACTGTTTGGCATCAACCTTAGCAAAAACGAGTTGTTATCGTCTGAAGTTTGTTAATAAGTATTTCGGACAAGAATACTTTCATATTTCACACTTTTCATTACGTGATTTCTTCCGTAGTCAGGTTTTAGTTTTTAAACTTTTTTATTTGTATTAAGTATTTATAGCCAAAAGTCAAGAGGCATTGTCTTGTATTATATTGTATAGCAAATGGTGTAACATTGCGGTTACAGCTACAGGTTGACGAAATCCGAGGTAGCACCCTCTTCATAAATAAACCTAACATAAAAATGCAAAATATTCATAAAAAATATAACCAACGCCACCTATACTAAACTCGAAGAAATCACCCCCATATCTCTAAACTAGGAAGATCCTATCAACCCCACGTCGTTATAATTTAAACCATCTTCCTCCCCAAAAAGTTGCAAATTCAAATTTTTTCGCCAAAACAATTTAATTTCGACGACTTTTTCCCCAACTCCACAAACTTTTACGAATCGCTTTTGTGTATTTGCCCTCTTTTTCTGTTTTTGAAGTATTTTGCTCGAACAATAGATTTTAAGAGTAATAAAGGATTAAGAGATTATGGAATTAACAATGGTGTAGGTCTTGGATTAGTTCGCTTTCCTTTTTATTATTTTAGCAATTTGGGAGAAATTATTTGAGGAAAAATTTGGATTATAATTGTTGAAAGCAAAAGATTTGTTCGTTGCCAAGTTGCTTTAAAGGAATAGCGGGAATTAAGTACAGGTCTATTTCAATTAATTAGAAATTTTATTCTTCTTTTAAACCAGACTGGCTGTTGTTCATAGCTTTGTCTGTATCCCGCTCGGAAGTTTACACGTTCCGGGATAAAATATAGCTTCTTTAACTTGCTGATAATATAGTTTTCTACAAATTAATTCTTAAAATCGGTTCAGTAAGAGTTATGTTCGTCCAAGCAAGGGACACTAATAAATTAAGTCAAACATATCAAGTTTATGCCATTAACCGTTGAAGAGTTCCGTCCTGCAGAGACGGTCCTCGCCTGACCACCAGAACTATACTACCAGATTAATGTATTGTAACTGGACTCACATAAGTATGCCAAATTTTAATTTAATCTGGCCACTGGAAGTGGCTCAAAATTGGGTTGCTAGTTTTGACCTGCACATAAAGACATATTCTTGTGTAAAATGTAATGTTTTAACAGAAACCTTTTCATCTTTCACAGAAACAAGCAATGCTGGTGCGCCAACTAGAAGAAGAGCTCCGACTACGCATGCGCCAACCGGCGCCGGAGTTGCAGCAGCAGCTTGAAGCTTTGTTCGCGGAGAACGAGCATCTGCAGAGGGAGATAGCTATATTAAGAGATACCATTAAGGTGAGCGGGTCTGTAGCTTAAAAAGTCGCGCTTCTAAGAATATTATAGGGAGACACCTGTATCCAATTGCATAAAATTTAAAAAGAATAGTGGGCCAAATAAATAATGGTCATTTGATCGAACGCCACGAACCGGAAGACGAAGCGTTGGCAGGCCTCCCACCAGGTGGACTGACGACATCGTGAGAGTTACGGGAAACCGGTGGATGCAAGTGGCGAGTTGTCGCTCATTGTGGCGTTCTAAGGGGCCTTTTGTCCAGCAGTGGACGTCTTTCGGCTGATGATGATCTAACGCATTTTTTTCTTCAGAAATTTTCATTTTTTTTTATTTTGAGAGGATAACGAGCATAAGGGTCATCTGATGGTAAATGATCATCCCCCTTGAGTACCAACTACTCAAGGAGAGTCATTGATCTGTTGCCGGATTTTAAGAAAGTATACGCCCTTTTCTTAAAAGCACCGGCGTTATAGTGATCTTTACAGGATTGTGGTAATATAAAACTAACCTGTTCATTTACGGTGTGAAAAATGCGCCTTATGAATCCAGCCCTATTCGGGGGAACAGAGGCCATGTGGGAGGCCCACGTGTGGGATGCCCACTAAAAACCACACGAGTTCCCTCGTTGGCATGAAAGAGCTCGCTGGATCGCACTTGCAACCGAAGTCTCGGGTTCACCTATCCACTCAGTCCCCCAGTCGGATATTGTCCAACGACAAATAAATTACTTTGCCGTTGCCTAGACGTTACTTTTCCCAACCTCACGAGGCCTAACTTCTGGCCAAGGCCATTTATTTGGTCATTCTATTCTATTCGTCTTATTATTTTTCCAAAATTAATGTTACCTACACCAAAGTATCTTTATGTATTTTTCTGTTATTAGTTTTCATTTCTACTAGAAGAAGATGTCATTTTAATGCCAGTGAAAGAATGAATGGAAAATTCTGTCAAAATCTGCGTTTAAAATAAGATTTAAAATAGTTTAGGTTGAGTTCGCAAGGTGTAACCTACACTATTAAAGCATTAAATGGATGCGAAATCTGATGATGTGGAAACCAAAATGTGGAAAAATTATCAAAGGGGATGTAAAAGGAAGACTTGGCCTCAACTTGTTAAGTTTTGTGCTATTAAATAACTGAATTGAGCGAATTAGCTCGTTGAAGTGGCAATGGGCTAACATAGCACGAAGAACAGATGGCCGTTGAGGCCGTAAATTCCTCGAACGGAGACGGCATCGGCAAACGCAGCGTAGGACGTCCACCAACGAAACGGAAGGATGACGTGGTTAAAGTCGCAGGTCACGGTGGATGCAGGCGCTTCCAATCGAAGCGACTGAAGGTCTACGGGGAAGGCCTGTGTCCAACAATAGACGTCCTATGGCTTATATGATGATGATGATGAAATAATTAATTAGAAGAGATAGAGTATAACTAGAAGATATTTACATAAATGTTAAAATATGATTGTTAAAAATAGTGTATGCTTTATTTAAAGTACTACTATTAGTTACTGGGTTTGCACAAATCTAAAAACTATACATACATAATAATCCTTCAATTTATTATTTTCTTTTCAATGTTGTTTGATAGGAACTCGAGCTAAGGATCGAAACGCAGAAACAAACGTTACAAGCGCGAGACGAGAGCATCAAGAAGCTTCTAGAAATGCTGCAGAACAAGGGGATGGGTACGTTCAATCAACACCCTATAGCACAAACTAAGCTGGTACACTTAAATATGCGTTGCGACACCATTTTATTGAACCATACTGTATTTAAACTGACAGATACTCATTAATATTTTGAAGTTTTTTCTTCGTTGGTGTTTCTACATCGTATTTAAGTGCCAGTCTGGTTTTGAGTTTTAGGACTGCATATAAACTGCAAACAACTTTCAGGTAAAGAGGAAGAACGACAGATGTTTCAGCAGATGCAAGCGATGGCACAAAAACAGGTGATTATCTCGAGCCTTCTGAATGTCCGCATGCAGACAAGCTTTCCAATGCTAATTAACTTATGAGAGGAACAAGCCAAATGTTATGTGGTTGTGATGTCAGACGACTTGGCTCTTTCCTCAGGGGACCGCTCTGGGAAGCTTGCTATTTATAACTATAAGAACATTTCGTACCGTATCAGTATATTGTGCACGTCACTCTGCTTTCTTATTTGTGTATGTTAGTATTTTAAACCACATGGGCGTTTTATTTTGTGATACCTTTATCAACGTCACAGTTTCTGTTAGAGTTGCTCTTGATAGTTTCATTTCATTCATTTGACTAGCCGAATGTGTCGCGATGCCTTTCTGTTCGACCACTCCGTGGCTTCATACAGACTTCTCTTGCTTTCTCTTCACTCCCACGTTTCGCTCTGTGACACTCTCCAGCTTGTCCCCGAGCACACGACTCCCGTCCGACACCTCGACGATACAAAACATATATTCCAAATCCGAAAGTGACTCACGATTCGGCCTAAACACAAAATAACGAAAGAGCGACACGAACACAACTGAACCACGACATTGCATGTTTAGCAGCTCATTGTTCCCGTCACATGAACCTTAGCAGACCGTCTCGTGTCAATTTTAATTGGGCATTCAGTTTGAGCAATCATTATTAGAAGCGATAAAGTGTTACCGAGCCGCCTGCCTATGGGGCTGCGGCGGCGGACTAGGTCCGGGCCGGAGCCCCCGCGCGGCAGCGGCGGCGGCGGGCTGACGCACTGGCTGCCGGCAGGAGCTCAAGGCGACGGCGGACACGCTGCGGACGCTGCAGCTGCAGCTGGAGCGCGCGCTGGCGGCGGCCGGCCTGCCCGGCGGCAGCGCCGGCGCCACGCTCACGGCCGTGCTCGAGACCAAAGAGGCGCGCATCGCCACGCTCGAGCGCCAGGTCGCGCTGCTCGAGAGCGAGCTGGCCGCGCTCGGCTCGCCGCCGCCGCCTTCGCTCGCCCCCTCGCACGCATCGCTGTACGATAAAATCGAGCCTCCGTTCAAGCGCCAAGTAAGTTTTCTGCTGAACGACGTGCGCGTGATGAAGGACGGGCGCACGAGCGCGCCCCCCGCCGCGGCCGCGCGCGCGCCGCGCTCTCTGTCGGCGCGCGCGCCGCTCGCCGGCGCGGCCACCGCGTTCGCCCGCCGCTCGCCCTACTATAGCGCCACGACGCTGTGACTACGACAGAAACGTGTCAATTTCTCGCTTTAACGAACTTAGCCGAGTCCTCGCCGGCGTGGACGCCGACTGTGTTGAACCGTTATATTTTTATGTAAAGACTTGTTCATTGTTAAAGCTATTTTTATTAAAATAAGACGAATTATATTCTTGAATAAAATCTAATCGATTAAAATTATTTTTGTTAAGACTAGGGCCTTAGATGCGATATTGACTTAGATGTACGTTTAATGTATGATTAGACGAAATGTGAGATCGATTACGTTGACACCAAACTTGGCGATTTAGTGAAAGACTGTTATTAAATAAAGACTGTTGTGGTCGAATGCATCGAATGAGACCTTCGAGTAAATGTTCTGTGCAACCCCTGATATCATTTGGTCATGTTGTGCTTTCGGTGTTGAAGCATCATCGTCCGTCGCTTGGTCCCGCCACCCGCCAGAACCTCTCACGACCCGACATCTCATGTAGATCATGTCTCATGCCATCGTGTCTCACGGTAGATAAATGTATCACAACGTAGGCGCCCGACCGTCAGGCGGAACGCTGGAAAGCTTTCTACGCCTTCTGATTTCCCATTAACTGTAGATTAGAAAGTTTTCCAGCTCCATTTTCTCGAGTGATCGGTACAATTTTTAAATTTTACAGTCTAACGTAGTAATAAAGTAATGCATGACGAGAGCGTATGGGGTATCGCAAGTCTTCCAGGCGCGCGACGTACGTCGCTTCGATCTGACATCACGAGCGTTTCTTCAGTATTATAAGTAGAGTAACTGACATGATCATTTTCATCACTTTTGCCTCAGTAGATAGTTTTTTTTTTCTTTGTCGTTTGTACTAATGTTTTTGACGGATTCTATGACGAATTTGGGATGGATGGTGGATCAGTTGGATGAGTTCCGGCTGGAGATCCAGAGGCGCGACCAGGAGATCCTGGCTATGGCGGCGAAAATGAAGGCTTTGGAGGAGCAGCATCAGGACTACCAGCGCCACATCGCCGTGCTCAAGGAGTCGCTTTGCGCCAAGGAGGAGCACTACAGCATGCTGCAGACTGACGTGAGTCCAATAGATTGTGTGACCTCGTAGACAGATTTTACTGACATGGTTCGTTAACTGGGTTAGTAGCTTTGTCTGCGCAGTCTAGACACGCGGTAGCCTCTCAAGCCAAGTTCAAGCTAGCCGAACGGCGAGCAGCACCGTGTGTAATTTTACCCAAATCATTTGGAGTCACTTTTGACCCCCTCATAATAACATAACTCAAAAACTATTTCACATAAACATGTCAAATTTGGATCATTTATTGAGATTTGCGATTTTTTTTATTCGACTGGATGGCAAACGAGCAAGTGGGTCTCCTGATGGTAAGAGATCACCACCGCCCATAAACATCTGCAACACTGCTGTTCCTCAAATTTCGAAAACTTCAGCATTAAATTATTGATAGCGTTAAGCAGTCAGATTTGTTTGTCCACGTTCAAAGCAAGCACTAACTTCAAACTCTAGGTGGAAGAACTAAAAGCCCGCCTAGACGAGAAAAGCCGACTGGTGGAGAAAAAGACGGCTGCCGCGCTGGGAGCTGCGCATGAGTTGGCCGAGCTACGAGACCATTCGGAGATCAAGGATCGGAAGATTAATGTGTTGCAAAGAAAGGTACGGCTATTAGGCTAAGGATCCTACAGATAATCATTGGGGGAGGAAAGTCCTCGAGTGGCGACCACAACCGTAAGACGAAGCGTGGGGAGCAACGTGAATGCAAACAAGTACGAGTTGTCGTTTCTTTGGGCGTTCTAAGGGGAAGACCTGTGTTCAACAGTGGACATATTCCGGCTGATGGTGATGATGATTATGGACAGACTGGTTCATGAGTTGAGATCACATTACAACAAATGTAGTAGAGGTGAGGCGTATTTATTGAGTTTTAATCAAGCTACTTTTTATGCTACTTTTTGCCAAGTTTCTTGCGGCGCGTTCTTCTTGGCAATGATGGTCTTTCCGAAAGCGCTGGTAGTTTAAAAAAATGACGTGTAAAAGTGCCCATTGCGGCCTATTTACTGAATAAATCATTTGAATTTGAATTTGAATTTGAATATGTTTTACTGTTGTTTTTTATTTAATAAGGTAGGTATTTATTGAAAATTAGAAATCGTTACCTACACAAATAAAATAAAATTAAACTGAACAGTGTCAAAATGAAAAATCCTCCTATTGTTTACCTTGGTCCATACACCTGTGTTTTCTGTACGCTTACTATGTGTTGGTGTTCAATGAAGAGTTATTGTATTGTTGTAAAAATAACTTGTATTTATATTTTTTATTTATATTATTTTGTTTTTTTTTTATAAATTTCTACCAAGAATACCTCACAACTGGAAGGTCTTTCAGTTTCTCTTATTGTTTTTCCCAACACCCAATACAAATAGAACTCTAATGAAACTTATAATAAATCAAAGCCTGAAAATAAACATAAATATCACAACGCTTCCATTGGCCTTATTTATTGTGCAGAGCTAGTGCAGAGTTACAACATCAAACGAATCCACCACGGATCGGGTTACTATGTACAACTCAATATAAACATAAAGCTGTTAGCGAACTTTGATTAATCGCCCGTTCATATTGCTATACTGCTTTGTCTCGTGCCTCGCATACCTGGCACCCGATCGAAAATTAATTTCTGTTAAAGGTTGAACATTTAATTAAAATGTGCATTCTAGCGAATGTTACGTGACAGGTAAAAACAAAAAAAAAACAGGAGCGTTGTAGCGTATTCTAGCGAGCATTTAAGCGAAACGATGGAAAAGTTTCGATCTTTTTGCCGAATATCTGCCAGGCAATCAGCACCTTTAGGCTGCGGTCTGTTGACCACACCGTCTGAGACCGACGACGTGCTGCCGTCCGCGACCGAGTATGGTCGAAATGCCGTTTGTGATGGTTTTTTTTTTGATAAATTTTATTAACACACAACATGTACAATAATTAACAAATATAAAGAAAAAAATAGAACTAAAACTAACTAACTCTTTACTCTAATCCTAAAAATCTATATTTAAAAATATCACCCAAGTCGCTACCTGCTATTTTTGTTTTTTGTGATTGTATGATTTCGATCTTGCTGATTCGCCACCCGCCACTTCTGTATTATATATTATGTGCTTCTGTCTAAATAAATTATTGATTACACAAAAGGTCAAAAGAGGTAATTAGAGTTTCACAAAAGGCTGTGTATCCATCTTCTTGCAAATAAACCTAACAACTGACGTACAAAACATTACCACGTTGTACGTAGCGCTGGCCCCGAAGTAGAGCAAGAGCGTTCCTTTGGATTTCAGCTAAAATAATTCAATTTTGCGTATCTTCGCTCTGCTTTTTATAAGAGAACGCCCTAATTATAGTGATGGCGCCGAAAACTATATTATTAAGTGAAGATCAAAATAATTTTTATTATTTTCAATTAAAACTTAACTAATACCATCTCTACAGAACTATATACAACGTGGTTAAACGTCGAGGTTATTTTCAATAAATTATCGTGTTTAAGTTTCTGTGTAGTACTAAATATGAAACCCGAGCCTCGTTTACTGCGGAAGTATATTTTAATATCAACTAAGGAATCACTCTCACAAATTCTTTCGGCAATATTAATCATCCGGCTCAATTAGAATTTATCCGATTTAATGGCTCTCCTTACAGCGTTTTTATTAATATCTCCGACATCAATTTAAAGACTAAGGCTTTTACCTCGTAGAATTAAAGATTTATTCTTTTTTTTTGTCCTGTTTTCGTCTGTTTTATTTTTAATTGTTATTTTAGTTTGGTATCCAGTGAAGTTCTGTACCTACTCGTTTTTAATTTCAAGGTATGTTTTATTTTATGTTTCCTTTGCGTTTTTGTGTCTTGCTTTTAGTTAACCCTGAATGCTAGTTTTCTTATTCCTTAAGTAAACAAATTTAAACGAGAAAAAAAATAGGTGCATAATATTATTAATGCAAAATGAAAGAGTTTAATTAACACAGTACTTAACTATTTAAATATGAACTTTCAGATTAAAAAAAAGTCTGTTTTCAGATTGAAAACTTGGAAGACTTATTGAAAGAGAAAGACAACCAAGTAGATATGGCTCGGGCCAGGTTGAACGCAATGCAAGCCCACCACTGTTCTTCCGAAGGAGCCCTGTCTTCCCTTGAAGAAGTCATTGGTGATAAAGAAAAACAGATCCAGCAACTCCGAGAACAAAGAGACAGAGCAGAGCACGAGAAAAACGAAGAACGAGAGCTGCATGAAAGAGAAATAGCAGATTACAAAATGAAACTCCACTCACTCGAAAGCGAAGTAGAAAAACTGGGCGCGAGACTTGAAAGAGCTCAAGCTGAGAAAGACAGACTGGAAGCTAAGCTAGAAAGCTCGCAATCAGAATTAGGGAAATCTAAAGCTGAGTTAGATAAAGCTGCTAGTGAAGTTGGGAGATCCGGAGCTGATTGGGAAGCAGCGAAGCAACGCTTAGCTCGACTCGAGCTCGAAAACGAAAGGCTCAAGCACGAATTAGAACGCTCGCAAACAACGTTCGGTAGAAGCACTCTAACTACGTCTCAAGAGTTAGATAGAGTGCAAGAGAAAGCTGATAAGAACGCGACAGAATTGAGACGCACTCTTGCAGAACTGAGAGTTACACAAGCGGAAGCTGAAAGAGCTCACGCTGAAGCTACTGGGTTGCAAGAAAAGCTGGAGAAGAGTCAGGGTGAAGTGTACCGTTTGAAGGCCAAGCTTGAAAATGCACAAACAGAGCAAGACAGTCTCAAGGAGGAATATGATCGGTAAGCATTACCTTTATTAGCTATCAGTATTGTATTGACAGTTCTCAAATATTTTGATCTCTAACATTAGTCGTTATTCATATTTCTATTGTGAGATAGCGTTTATATTTCAGTGCAAACAAATTCTGATCCATTAGGCTTTTCCTTTTGAGAGGGTACTTATTAAAATTAGAGCTATTTGCGTCGCTGCTCTCTCAAAATACATAGAATATTCTGTTGACAACAATTAAACAGTCTCTTAAATACAGAACCTCTGGAGCAACTTTATTAAAATACTACTGTCGGTCGATACAGTCTAGGTCAAAGCTATGTTTACACTTTAGTACCTTGTCCGCTTGTTATTGCTTGCCTTCTAACAATTTTATACAAAAGTTCACACATGAAATGACAGCAACAAAATAGTAAAGTGTAAGCATATCCTTAACCTCAACTGACTAAATCATAACTCAAATCATAAATTTATTTGCGAGATCGCTCTACACTCTACGCTCTATATTCTAATCTAGGCAAATATAAAATAATTTTGCTGGGGACCTGTTTCACCACGCCCTATTATTTTTTGTGTCTGATATATCTGTGATACCGTCCTTGTCTAGTCAAACAAAATAAACAGAGACAGCGTCATAGATACTGTCACATAAGACATCATAGACTTAACTTCTTTTTTAATTAGTATGTTTTTAAGTTATAGCAACACTATGATATTGTAGGTGTTTTAAGTCCTAAAAGTAGGGCTTAGGGTTGAATATTATTTTAAATAAATCATTTTATCGTAGTGGGACCACACCGTCTTATAACCAAGATGCACACACCAGCGGTCTCTAGTAAGGCATTTGATTTTGCCGAGCCTTTACTTCATGCTTATGTCACTGAGCATTGCGACTAGTATGACGTGTTTAAAATTTAATAAACAAGGTGTCCCTTACAACAATGCCAAAATTAAAATGGCTAATATCCTAGTGGTAGCGCTATTTAAAAAAAAAACACAAATGGTACTGCCATACCTATTTTGCTAATTCTCAAGTGAATTGAAGTGAAATTGTGAAGTTAGAATAATGTAATGCATGCTATAAGTAAACTAGTAATCATTGGATACAACATAAAGTTTCTTATCTAAAAAGGCATTGCATTTAATATGATATTTGCTGGGTTTGATCAAAACCTGGATGTCAATTTTTCCCGTTTTATGCTAGTGTCTGTATAAAGTGCCAATATCCTGAAAATTATGTATTTTAGCTTCAATCAAATTGCCGATCAAATTGCTTCAAAATCAAATCTGATAAGTAGTAATTTTTATTTTGGCATTGGCTTTAGTGACACACTGTATTTTACTTGCTTTAACACTTATGGCAGGAGACGGTAAATACCGCTCTTACTTTTGCGAAAACAAACGGCAATGAGCCTTAAATGTCAAAATTGTTAACTTCTTAACACACAAAAAACTCTTGTTCCTCGTACAACCAACATAACCAGCACTGGCAGGGGCCAAATTATTAATTAACTTAATTAGGTCTTGGCGCTACGCTGGCCGCTTTCGCGGCGTGCTCGCTTCGCTCGGTCAGCTCACCCGCTGCGGTCACAGTTGTACATAACACTCCTCGCTTCGCTCATTGTCGTACCTGATTGCTAGAATCTAATTTTACAGTAAAAGTGACCAATTAAATTACCGAAATCTCTTCGAAGTACCTAGGAAATATTTGACCCCTTCCATTGCTGGTAATGTAACATAACTTATGTTCGAAAACGCACAAAACTAAACATCGGCCATGATCAATGTGGTCATTGTCTTTCATATCTAAGCAGAAAAAGCAAGCGTTACCTTCTCTTGTCATACCTAGGTGCTTTATGATCCTCAAACTCTTAAAAATTAAAACACGTCAAACTAGTTTTCTATTTTTCACTTTGAGGAACCCACATCGACGGAAATATTACGACTGAAATTATGTGGCTGGTCAAAAAAACGGTAAAAAATATACATTGTGCATTGCATACAATTAAAATAAAATTTCAACCTTTTGTATTATGCTACTTTGTATTTATGTAGTATAAAATACCTATTTTGAGACCTAGTAATTCTAGTCCGGAACATGGTAAAGTAACGCCTAAATTCCAACTGCTTCAATTTGAAATTGATTTAGTATAAGGAAGGGTGCATTCAGCATTTAATCATAACTATAATAAAAAAAAATATATATTAATAAAGCCAGCCCCCAAATTTCTAGTCTAATAATTTTCGTAAACTTAAGTTTAAGCTTTTAAAAGCACTCTTAATTTTCCTTTAGAAATTAAATTAGGATCGGTCATTACGCGTAGTAAATTAAAGAATCAATTTCTAAATTGAATTTGTTTTCGCTTTAATACGGTAGGTAGATGAACACTTTAGATAGGATTTATGATTTATGCTTTACACATCATGCTGTCATGTATGGGTCATACACTAGTGTTACTTACGTGCCCCACATGAACTAATCCCATTACCTACTTGCTACTCCGCAATTTCCTTGCTATGCGGAGTTGCATGATGGATATGGAACTCCTTCAAATAACGTCTGATTTATGTAAATTACCCAGTGTTTCTTTAGTCTTTACTAAGTCTTAAAGTATAGTGCTTTAAAAAACAAATCAAAAAAGGAAAGCACCAAAGTGTAAGGATTGAAACTCAGATTCCGCCATAATGCTTTTTAGTTTCATTGAATATTTATTTTATTTATTGTGGTAGCGGAGAAGCGAAGTTATATTGAAGTTTGTTTTATGAACAAAGTACTTAACGCCTGATAAAATAAAATAAAAGTCTAAAATCATAACCAAGGACGAAACTGTTAAAAACTTTTTTCTATATAAAATATGTAGATACTAAATTATTACCGTTTTTATTTATTTAAATTCCACATCATACCAAGATATAATAAATAAATTTTGTTTAATTCTCTACTAAATACATCTAAATACTAAATGCGCAAAAGTTTCAAAGTAAAATAACGTTTTTTGTATGACCCATTTCCTGTATTTAGTGTAACAAAACATCCTATTAATTTCGTATGTAAATAAGTTCAGATATCGAGTTTAGATTATCTATTATTTTCCTCCACTTTTTAAAGTAGTTTGGTAAGAAAAGGTTTGCGGTAACAGGTAAAAACGGAATATCGTATGTTTGCTAAAATCCCACCTTGTTAAAACTTTTATAAATAACTTGAAACTTCTTTCAGATGATTATATGGATAAATCTACTTGACACTACCCCAACAGACTCTTCTAAAGCCGATGATACACAGGCTTGTATCTTGCCTACTTTTGTGCAAGTAGCTTGCATGCTTATGGCATACAAGATTGTATCCCTCAATTTTTTTAACCCTTAAGTTTTGTTTATTATTTTGTCTTATATTAAGTAATAATATTATTACATTATTTGATCCTAACCTTAACCCTACAACATTTTATAGCTTCAAAGTTATAGAAGTTTGACTCCATTTTTATCCCTTTTTAAACATCTTAAGATTAATTTACAAAAAGTCTTTCTTAACAAATGCTTCTCCTCTTTATTGTCAGCATCTTCATTGCTGAAGATAGAGTCATGACTAAAATATTTTTCTTTAAGCATATACCTACTTAAGTCACAAAATCAATCTATGCTCTCCTAATTTTAACTTTCTTTTAGACTTAATTTTAGTCTTACTATAGATCCAAGACAACATTATAGATTTGAATGAACTATGCCAAACGTTGCAGCTACTTTACACAAAAGTACGCGAGCTACAGTAATGTGATGTTTTTATCTCGAGCGATACAACATCAAACTAACGATATTCAAGCCAAAAACCTCACACACCCCCTCCTCTAATCATATCAAAGCTAACCGTTCTAACTTTCCATTTAGCGTTCAGTCCAGCATCAGCCGACTCCACTCCGAGCGAGACAAAGCAACTGCAGAACTGGACAAAGCCAGGGAGGAGCTAGAGAGGACCCAAGCGACTCTTGGGAAGGCCCAGCTCCAACAGGATAAGCTCCAAGCTGCCCTGGACAATGCTCATTCTGAAATTGATAAGCTGCAAGAGAAACTGGACAAGTCGGCTGCCGAAGTCAGAAAGGTTAGTTGCCGCTGGCTTATTTATAAGGATGCTGTATACAAAGTCATAATGTGCAACACAATTTTGAATCACAACTTTACTGTTTCTCCACTTCTTTCTGTCTCATGGTGTGGGGCTGGGATAGAAAGAAATGGTTAGCTTCTTCTAACCGGCAAAACATAGAGAATCCCTTAAATCTTAAAAGTCCTTGTAGCTTACCAATGTTATACAAATAAATCATGCATTCATTCATTCTAAATCACAGACTAATTATATTTTTTAAGGAATCTAATCTATTCTCAAATTATCCCTAACATAGTTGCCTACTTTCTTGAAAACTTGCTATATTACCGTTTCGGCAAGTATTTTAGAAGAGATGATGCTCAGGATTTAATTTTTATGAAAACTAAAGACAATACCAATGCCTAATCAATTGTACGTTGTGCTAATAACCGTTGGATGTACTCCAGTACCAAAAACGGTTACCATTCCAAATATAAACCACAATATCTCATTCCCCCTCTATCTTCCAGTTACAAGTGGACAGGGAGAAGCAGTCGTACGACTTCGAGTCTCTCCAGTCGCAGTTGGACAAGGCGCTGGGGCAGGCGACGAGGATGCAGAAAGAGCGAGACACCGCACAGTTGGACGCTGACCGCTTCCGAGATAAAAACGACAAAGCTCAGGTAAGCTATTTTAAAAGCCTATCTAATACCTTTGAACGAGCAATTCTTGTACTATAAAGTTTCCGAGATCCAACGATTTGATGAAATTTGGTATGTGGGGGTTTTCGGACATGACAAACCTATCTAGCTTGGTTTTATCTCTGGGAAAACGCTTATTATCGAGTTTTAGTCCGAGTAAAGTGGTATCCGTATCCGCCATGGGTAGCAGTAACATCTAAACGATATGCTGTTGGTGCATCACTATAGGCCTTATAAATAGGCTCAGAGTTGCTCAGCGAGCAATGGAGAGGGTTATGCTGGGACCTTCTCTACGAAATCGAATCAAAAATGGAGAGAGTCCTCGAAGAACTAATGGGCGTTGAGGCCAATATGTTTTTGAGTGCTGACCACGTCCTCTTCGTTGTACCTCATAATATTATGCCAGTTGTTATTAAAACTCTAGCTCTATCAGTTTATCTCTCACTCAAGGATGTCATCTTTATCTAACAAACTCGTTCCGAATTTCGTCTCGTTAAAATCTCGTACTTCCAACCCAGCGCAGTATTTTTTGTTGTCAGCATGTTTTAAAACTTCATCATTTATGTAATATCAGCTGAATTTCTTAAAGAAAGAAAAAATATCATATTTGCCTACGCTTTTGCTCTGTATTTTATTTTATGAAATATGTGCTAAAGTTGAACCAAATTTCCAATACCTACACTCTTTAAACGATATCTTTGTTAATTCATTAACTTTGTAAAATATAAAACCCTACTTATGTCGAAAATATTATTCCGTTGATAGCGAAAACTTTTTCTTCTTCTTCTTTCAGAAAATTACTTTTGAACTTCCACGATTTTTGGCGTAGGTAAACAAGTCTAAATATGGAAGTAAACAAAACAGGATTACGTAGGTAGCTACCAAATAGAACTGGCTTTAAGTACTCACATTTTAATGATTTCTACTAGTTGTGATATTTATCGCAGAGGCCTGAAGCTAAGTAGAACCCCAACCTAAAGTACTTGTTAGAGCAAGGCTATGATAGTAACAACACATTTTGTGCCGTGTCCAGTTTTAGAACTGTTCCCATGTACAGATTTTGGTGATAAATGAGAAGATACGTAAGAAAGTTGGCAAAAATTGAAGGCGCTAACCACTGTAAAGACCAGAAAGTTGCAGTATTTTGGCAGTACAATAATGCGAAACGCTAAATACGACCCGCGGGATAAGTCCGCCTTTGTACAAGTATCTTAAAGTTTGTCAGTTGTATTTTGTTAATTTTCTTTTGTAATATAAAGAGTTTACATACATACATACATACATACGACCTTCTACGGCTGATTGTACAGGGTAAAATTTAGGACACCAGGAAACTAGGAGGATGACGAACTTCATGGCTCAAAAATCTACGTCTGTAACTCAAAATGAGCTCATGATCGTTGCTTCGTGCTGCTGTCTCCAAGAAAATGCAAACTGAAACGTGAATGCACAGAAAAAATCCAGAAAAAGAGACCAGCGCTGGGAATCGAACCCAAGTCCTCAGCATTCCGTGCTGCGTGCCATACCCGTACACCACCACTGCACCACTGGTCTCCAGGGTCGCATAGTTATGATGATTGCCGACTCCCAGAAATAGGTGATGGCACTGCAAGAAGATCTCTTCTCGTGGGTGTCATAAAAGGCGGCTAAGAGACCTAATGTGATGGTGAACAGCAGCCAAATACGAACTTCGGATTCCAGCCCTCAGTGCTGAAGCTGCGCAATGAGGCAGCTTTAATGTAGACAAAAAAAACAGTACCGTAAAACGAGGCTACTTTGCCCCCCACTGGGTAACTATATATGCTGCAACCTATAAGCTGAAATAAGCAACCTGAGATCTGTATGCATAGGAAAAAAAATCGTGCCTAGATTCCTGTCCAGCGGTGGTGTAGGGGTTATAGCACGCAGCACGGATTGCTGAGGACCTGGGTTCGATTCCCAGCGCTGGTCTCTTTTTCTGGTTTTTCTGTGCATCCATGTCTCAGTTTGTATTTTCGATATATGCTGCAGTTCTGTATTTTGTTTAAATGTCTTACAGAAGTCCCGGTATCCGATACAAGTCCCAATAAATTGATTTACTTTACATAAATACATATATGAACATACCACAGCATAATAATTAAAAAAAAATAAAGATTACGAAATTTGGAGCAAAAATCGATGCAAAGTAGCCTCGTTTTACGGTACTTGATGTAGTAGGTATTATCTTTTATAAACAGACATTATGCTAAGTCATAATCATAATAAGCTAAGATTAAATGTCATCAAAACGGTTGAACGAGAAAACAGCGCGACTAACAGGCCAATAACCATGTAGGATAAGATGTTAACCATCACCCATTTTAGGAATGAAGCGGTTACATTTTGTATAAACGAACATCGCCGTAACATAGAAGTAAATAAATGATCTACTAAAGCATTTCCCACGCAATGGGTTGTGGGGGCCGTAGTTCCCATGCGGGCCCAGTGCCGATCGGGAACTTCGCACACACCATTGAATTGCTTCGCAGGTTTTTACAAGTTTCCTCATGATGTTTTACATCACCGTAAAGCTCGTGATAATGAGGACTAAAACACAGGAAAAATATCGCTAGATGGCGGTAGTATTGTGAGGTTTTTTGATCTTAAACCGAGTTTACACTTGTAAGAAAATCGTGCAAGTTGCATTACATTGCGGCATTACGTTGGCTTTACGGCCTCGCAATGTAATACAACTTGCACAATTTATCTTGCAAGCCTAAACTCGGCTTTACGGTCTTGCTTGTTGGCTAATAACGTAACTAAATGAGCCAGTTGCAAGCAAGAGCGTAACGTCAAACAACCTCACTATACTAACGCCATCTAGCGAATTTCGCCTGTCTTTTAGCCCACATTTACTCAGAAGTGCGAGTTCAGATTTGAACCCACAATCCTCTGCAGAGGAAACATGCTTGTGAGGCAATAGATGAAACCACAGCTTATCACGACTTTCAATTTTAATAAAAAAAAAATAAAATTCAATTTGGTACCTACTCGTATATCCGTGGAGAGGGCTATGCTCGGGGTTTCTCTGTTGGATAGAATCAGAAATAATGATATAAAGTAGCCCGAAGAATTGCGAAGTGGCAGAGGGCGGGGCGCATTGCTCGGTGGACTGATGGCCGATGGCCGATGGGGTCAGAAGGTCCTCGAATGGCGTCCGCGGACCGGGAAACGAGCTTTCGGTAGGCCTCCAACAAGATGGAGCGACGACCTGGTTAAGATCGTGGGATCGCGGTGGATGCGGAAAGCACAAGACCGGTCTGAGTGGAGAACCTTGGGGGAGGCATATGTCCAGCAGGCGTCTTTCGGCTGACATGATATCTCGTATATCCTAATTTTTGAATAAAATGACAGAATCCAAACCTACATTCAAAGTATTAATTTGCAACATTTTATATAGGTTAAAGTTGAAAATGGTGTCAGAGTCGTAAAGAACTCTTATAAAGTAAAAGTAGACACTATAACCAGTTTTATTACGTGAATAAAATCTGAGAGGAAGCTACTCTAAAGATGGAACACAGAATATTCCGAATAGCTTCGAGGAATCTTATATAGAGTCGGACTTACGCACCGAGGGTTCCGTGCAAATTTGTAGGTATCTATAAATAGCCAGTGTTAGCAAAGCCCGGCTCCAAAGTAGTGTACGCAGTGTGGGATCTTATAGATGATGGCTAGCATAGATAGACTGATAGACATTTTTTTTAATGTAATAGGTGACAAACGAACATACTGTTTCACCTGATGTTAAGTTCTTACATCACATCCAGTCATCCAAACATCCAGTCATAGATAAAGATAAAATAAATTAAGATTCTCATAGCTTATGTTATATTATAGGGCAGAAGTACCGTTTATGGCCACAGTACCGTTTATGGCCATTTATTGTTTAAATATATTTTTGAAATAAATTTATAGTAATAAATCATTACTAACTTTTTAATTAAGGTTTAGTTTTAGTTATTTTAATTTAATAGTAGTTTTAGTCTTGTATTAATAAAATAAATTAGTAGGTAGGTAAATTGCATTGACAAAGTCATACTTACATAATATTAACAATAAGCATTAAATTAATAAAACTACCTATCCTAAACATTACAAACTTTTGAAAACTCAATAAACATGTTATTTTAATACTATATGACTTTTTATAATATAACAAATACTACTTGACATTTGAAGTCATATAATTATGTGACTTCAAATGTTTAATAGTTATAAAAAATACAAAAAGACTCCAAATAACCCAGTTATTTCATCGAAGGGTTATTTGGAGTTTTTCGTATTTTTTATTTCAACTCCAAATTTGTTACTTTTACGGTCATCCCATAAAACCATATCGAAAATATAAACTGAGACATGGATGCACAGAAAAACCAGAAAAAGAGACCAGCGCTGGGAAACCTTTGATGAAATAACTGGGTTATTTGGAGTCTTTTTGTATTTTTTATAATTCATCAAAGAAATAACCAATCATAATAAACATTACGGTACGGTACTGTAGGTATATAGTAACATTTAGATCGGTCAGTATGAGAAAGTCTGAAACTATGAGACATACGAAGATCTGTAGTTAGGAACCACTAGTTATTTCATATTCTTTAGTAATTAATGTAAGTTTTATTTTTCAAAACGTCCGGGTTCGATTCCCGAGCTGAGTACAAGTGTTTTATAAATGTATGACTGCAGTTTTTCTTGTCACTAAAATCGATGACACGGTTCCTAAGAACAGATCTTCATATGCCTCTTAGTTTCACTTTCCCATACTGACCGATCTAAATGTTACACCCTGTATACTAGTATCTGTGCCAAAAAAAAAATTAGATTTCAGTGGTGTTTCAGTTCAGCCACGTTGTACCTATTAGGACGGACATAAATATAGTGGCGCCGAACTGTCTGCTCTATTTAGCTTGGATGAAGTTGGGAAACTCGGAATCCGTAGTCTGTGGTCGGTGTAGTAAAAATAAATAACCAGGGAGCGTAACTTTGGTGCCGATGACAGACGTATGACGTCAAGCTAAATACAGAATGTTTTTATTCAGACCTCTTTAGTTTACTGATATAATCAATGTCAGATAGAGCGCAGTCAATTTTCATGGATGATTTTGGGATTTGGAATTGCCAGAAGTTTTACGCAAAGAATTATTTTTAAAATCCATAAAATAAAATTACATGAAGAATGTTTTTGACCTTCAACCACCCTTCAACAATATATTTTGCTCCATGTGCGGTTATGAGGATTATGACCAGTACAACGCCAATTTGTAGCTGGCGGGAGGTTTAAGAGTTATATTGAGAGTGAAAATGTAAATAAAAACTTATATTTTTTGTTACAATTAGATTACCCAGTACAATATTTTATTCACATGGTATTTTAAATTTACATCACCACTAAATTAAAGTGCCATTAGTATCATTTCAGTGTTGTAATTTTGTTTAAAAACATCCTATATACGTCACCCGCACCAAAGTTACGCTCCCTGTAAATAACTATGGAAAGACTTGTTCGAAGCATTTGAACTTTTTTTTTATTCGACTGGATAGCAAACGAGCAAGTGGGTCTCCTGGTGGTAAGAGATCACCACCGCCCATAGACACCTGCAACACCAGGTGTATTGCAGATGCGTTGCCAACCTAGAGGCCTAAAATGGGATACCCCAAGTGCCAGTAATTTCACCGGCTGTGTTACTCTCCACGCGGAAACACAACAGTGCAAGCACTGCTGCTTCACGGCAGGATTAGCGAGCAAGATGGTGGTAGCACTCCGGGCGGACCTTGCACAAGGTCCTACCACCTGCAACCTGCTACTGGCTGCTGCTGCTGCTTTCGGGGCATGATGTAGATTCAGATGGCACATAAACATCATGCTTGCCAATACCTACTCTTCATTCTTCGTAAACGTGTTGGTGAGCGCAGTATTGATGTAAAGGTTGCCAAGAAGGCGCTGCTGCCCGTCTCCTGTTATTATCCCTCAGCCGGTTTCTTATTATTGTTGAGATTTATTCAACAGTAGACGTTTCCTGGGAGATGATGATGGTTCAGTACAAGACTGAACACTGACTGACTGAAAAAAACATGTGTGTAAAAACACTAATGTTATTATTGTAAAATAGCAACCTTTTTATTTAAAAAAAAAACATAGGTTTCTCTGTGTTTTTTCTCACTCTGCTCGGCCTTCCTATTCGCTGACTGTGCTTTGTACAATTGACAAGATTTCATTTTTTTAACATCTGTTAATTACTACAGGAATCGAAAGAGTTTTGCCTCCTGAACATGGGAAAATATTTATTATAATTGATTTCTTCATATTAAAATAAATACAAAAAATTGAAAAAATTGTCTGAATTTGCCAACACTACCACTGTTTCCTTTGCCTTTATCACCAGAAAAAGGAGCTGTCATAATTTTGATATTGTCTCTATGCAACGTCTACGTCTGATTTACGTGATCTTTTTTTAAGAGACTAGACAAAAGTAATGGATCTATTGTGCATCTTAAAAACATTGTATTAAATTAATTAATAGTTGTAGCGAAATTTTAAAAATATCAGCGTTTTTCTCTTTCCAAACAGAATACAGAGAACGAATCAAATTATAGTCTTAGAAATATGAAATCTTGTCAATTTCTTTTTAATTAAGTACTTCAATAAAGTGACTAAATCAATATCTCGCATTTGTATTACACAATGATGTGTGTTTTGGCGTTTTAAAAGTTCTTTGAGCCCAAGCCCTCTCTTAAAATATACCTGCCTTATTGCTCAATATATATCGTGTTCCATGCTATCTGATAAATCAAAAATAAACCGAAGCTGTTCGTGCGAGTAGCGCTCAAATATTTATGTCCCGAAAGCAATAATAGCTAGATCAATGACCTAAATCCAGCGCAGTCTGAATTCCGTCTAGACCAGCTACTATGAAATTTTAGTCTGTCGTATCGCATTTAGATATAAAAATTTAATTTGGTACGGACTTTCTATTTACGTCGTCGGATCTCTGTCTACTTGATAAATTAGAACCTAGCGAACTTGAACTTTAGAAATATCAAGTACCTAATCTGTGCTTAAAAAGCTTCTTAGTCATTTTCTCTAACAACTAGTTCGGCAACTGAACATCGACACTTTATAAACGGTAAAACTTGTTTTGACAAAGCTTAACCTAACTCGATATTCAGTTCCAGTTCATTGGTTCTTGACATGGAAGCCTTGGACATCTGCCAAATGTTTTTAGCCTTCTTTGGCATTTGAATATCCTTTTAGTAAGCCAAGAAAATAACTTATTGGTTTCTGTCTAGATTATCAGAAAACATAGGAAATGTATTTTTTTGTCAATCAAACAAAAAAGAAGATGTAGCTATTTAAAGATCGTCATTAACCCCCGACGCAAAAAGAGGGGTGTTATAAGTTTGACCGCTATGTGTCTGTCTGTGGCACCGTAGCTCTTAAACGGGTGGACCGATTTGAATGCAGGTTTTTTTATTTGAAATCAGGTTTTCCAGCAATGGTTCTTAGACATGTTTCATCAAAATCGGTTCAGCCGTTTTTGAGATATTGAACTTTGAAGAGACAAAGTCGGGGGTTTTTCAACTTTTTCTTCCTTAGGTTATAGTAACACTTTTAATATCTAAGGAGTAACAAACGTATACACACACACACACACACACACACACACACACACACACACACATTTTGACTATGAGTGAATATCACGAAAGTTTAAAACGTTATAATAACTATTTTCTTATTTTTTCAAAACTACCTACATCAATCCTTCTCTTTCAGGCGCTCATAACCCGCATCCAGAAAGAGCGAGACGCAGCGCTAGCCGAGGCGGCGACGTGCCGCGAGCGCGCCGAAGCGGCGGCGGCGGCGGCCAATCGCGCCGCCCGAGAAAGAGACAGCGCTGCCACTGAACTGGACGTGCTGCGAGAGAGATGGGATAAGGCACATCAGCAGCATCAGAAACTTACGGTTAGATTTGAAAGCTAAACTACTTATAAAAGCTAAGTTAGGTTTAACTAAAAGCTAATACCTTAAATGCAGTTGTCGCGACTTGGCAACAAGAAAACTTGTGAAAAAATATTGGAAAACAAAAGAATGAGAAGCCACCAAAGTCAGCTTTCTTTACAAAATTTTGTTCCAATGGTTTTTTTTACTCCTTTACCTATCTGTCATGAGCATGAACGCTTTTCCAGTTAGTAAATACTTGACGTTAAATTACACTTACTGATTATTTGATTCAGCCTACTCATGGCTCAACTCGCTTTTATGATGTAGAGACCATAAAATTGCAAGTTTCGAATGGCATGTTTCAGATGGAACGTGACGATGCCCTCACTGAGCTCGGAATCCTCAAAGAAAAGCTGGACAAGGCGCTGTACTCTACACAAAAGACCATTGAAGAGAAAGAAACCGCGCACAAGGAGTACGAGAAAATGCTTGAAAAGTATGATAGGTACAATCTGTTCAATGTCGTCTTGTGCTGGTGGCGATGTCGTCTTGTGATCGTGAACAAAAATAAAGCAAACGAACACGATAATATTTTTTTGTTCTTGTTTTCAGGTCCCAAAACGAAATATACAGACTCCAGAACAAGATAGACATTCTTGAAGCTGACAAAGACCGATTGGAGCTCGAATTGGAGAAGCACTTGCATATGTCCACTAAAACTCGGGATGAGACGAGGAAGTTGCAAGATGAATTATCAAGGTTGCAGGAGATGTATGACAGAGCATCCTTACAACTAGGCAGGACTAAAGAACAGGAGGAAAAAGCTAAAGAAGACATGGATAGACTGTGTGTCGATATCGAAATGGTGCGAGAACGTTACGAAAAGAGTCAGATCGAGTTACGAAGGCTCCAAGCAGAGAAAGAGAAGCTTGTCGGAGACAGCGAGCGTTTACAGTTCGAGTACGATCGTGCTATGACACAGTGCGGCAAAGCACAAGCCTCCAACGAGAAAACACAGGAAGAAATGGCAAGAGTACAAATAGAGCTCGAGAAAATGTATGACAAACACGACAAAGTGTCTGCTGAACTGAGGCGCGTGCAGGCAGAGCTAGATAAAGTCAAACAAGATGCGTCAGGAGCAAGGGAGGAAGCTGAACGATATGCGGCGCGATACGGAAAATATCATGACACGAAAGAAGAGCACGAGAGGACTAAAATAGAGGTGGAGCGACTGCGTGCGCGGTTAGAGAAGACCACGTTAGACCTGGAGCGCGCCCGCAAAGCGGAGGAGGAAGTGACGAGGCTGCGGTCGGAGCTCGAACGCACGGAAGGCATTCGAGGTAAATACCAATTCGAACAGGACAAGTGGAGCACCGAGCTGACCCGCGTTCAAGCTGAGCTGGACAAACAACGTGAACGCTTCGACGCGGCGCAGGCCGAGATACAGCGTCTGCAGCAAGAGAAGGAGCAAGCCGAGACCAAACTACATGAGTCCAACATACAACTAGAACTGTCTAAAACCGAGGTGACGAAACTTAGCGCGACTTTAGAGAAACAGAGGACGGAGCTTGAACGCGCTCATATTGAGTGTGAGAAGTTTAGGGACAGATGTGAGAAATTGAAGCTGCGGTCTGACCAGCTCGACAAAGATAACGAGCGACTCAAGGGCGAGCTGCAGCAGATCGAGCGGATGAAGCTGCAGGCTGTGGCTGGAGACAAGGCCCGTACTGAAGACCGGCTCGAGATCGAACGCCTTCGAGACAAACTTGAAAAGGCCATCCAAGCGAGGGATTCCACGGAAATGGAAGCCGGCCGCCTTGCAAAGGAACTGGAGAAGTCGCATATACATCTCTCAAAATACCAGGAGACGAACGAGTCTACGCGAGTGGAATACGAGAGGATGACCAACGAACTAGGCCGCATGCACGAGCGCCTCGAGCGCACGATCCTGGAGATGAGACAGATAGAGCAGGAGAGAGACGTGCTCCGTGCCGAGATCCAAAATACGAGGCGCAACGTAGAACAGCAGCAACGAACGTTGGACCACCGAACGCAGGAAACACTCGTCAAACTCCAGCAAGAATTAGCGCAGTCCGTGCGCGACAGAGAAAAGATGGCATCTATATTAGAACAGAGAGACAAACAGGCTGACGCTATAGAAAAACAGATCGTCAAGTTAGAATCGGACACGAAGCAGCTGACGATCGAGCGCGACCAACTCGTAGCCCAACTGGAGAAGTCGCAAGACATGCTCGTAAACTTCCAACGCGAGCTGAACGCTTCCGAAGCTGAACTGCAGAAGCAGCGCGAGGAGGTCCGCAGACTGAAGGAGGAGCAGAAAAAAATGGCCCAGGACTCCGAACGCGGTACCAAATCAGTCCTCGAAGGACGCGAGCGGGAGATCGTTAAACTCCAACAGCAAGTCCAAGCCGTTAGCAAAGAAAGAGACTCGATCCGCCAGCGAGCGGAAAAAGCCGAAAAGGAAGCGCAGAAGGTCGGAGAGATCGACAAGTGGCGAGCGGCTGTCGAAGCGGAGAAAACGAAAGCAATAGCAGCGGAGAAGGCTCTAGCGGAGTGCCAGCAGCGTTTGCAATCTTTGGAGAAGCAGTTCCAGGCGCAGCAGCATCAGCTGCAGCGGGCTAACGCGGGCGCCGGCGACGGCCGCGCGGCGGTCGAGGCGGCGCAAGCGGAGGCCCGAGCTGTGGCTGTCGAGCGCGAGCGCTGCCAGGCACAGCTCGAAATGCTGGTCCAGGAGCTCGAGAAATCGCAGGTCAGTTGGAGGATCGCCCGGCGGCCACACGCTGCTACGGCATCTGGTTGAATCGAGTCGCGACAAACCAATTTTGTGTTAGCGGGTAGACTTCATGGGACCAAAACGAGAAGTACTCCCAAAAACAAATATACTTTACGAAAATGGCAAGAGTCCGTATTACATTGGAAAAACCGGCCCTAGTACGTAGTGTTGTACTTGAACCATCCTAATTAATTTTCTGGTTTAATTAATAATTTAACTCGAACATTAATCGCATAGCAATACACAAATTTCGACCATTTTCGTAGTGTTTTCACAGGAGCTGTTATAAAATCCACTGAACGAACGATGTAGCCGAGTTGCTAAGTGATTTGTTCAAGTGACTCGATTGAACCCCATCGCGTTGTCGCTTCTCATCGCACCGGTGTTACCGAGTAGTCCTTCATTTTTTATTTGGAAATCATTCGCCGGTCATGTATGTGTAGTGGCATGCCCCGGCTCGCTGGGATCCTCCAACGTTCCTCATTGTGTTCCTCATTTATTTTATTTTTATCATGCAGTGTTGATGATACGTTGTGAATGTCGTGTTTATGCAAATTGTTGCACCTTACATGTTCCATTTTGCACTGTTTAATGTCATTATGAAAGGCCATCTTCATAAATAACGAATGAATTCAAAACAAAGACTGTAAGTATCAGTGCAGTATTTACTGAGGATTATTAAGCCATGCCTTCACTTCACGCAATAACTTTTAAACCATTAACTCGCGCGGCAGTCAAAAATATTGGAAACATGTATTGTCTACTTTGGCACTTGGGGCTTTGATTTAAGATGACGCGACGTTTCCATTCCAAGACACGGTTTTATAGTCTTGTTAACAGTATTTGCATGTGTTTACCATTTGGAACGTTCAATGAAGTTGGTTAACTCTAATTTTAAAACAGTGCGTATGTTTGGTGCAAACAGTTCGCAAAATGCTTTGTGTACTTTGACTAAATTGTTATTTTTCTCTTTTTCAGCATACGCTACTGTCTTGTGTAATTGCGATCATTGTTCATCTGCAAATTAAAGATGTTTATCACGAAAACTTTTATCATTGATATTGTTGCTGCGAACAATTTATACTTTGCGGTTATATGTAAAAAGTTCTGCTTGTAGGTGTCGCTTGAGATTTACCATCATATTTAAAGGTTTTCTTATAGCTTTTGGAATCAATTGTAATTGCTGCGCAGTATCAAACGTTTTGTAAAATTTTACAATTCATGTTTTGATGTTTTTCATTAATCGGTCAACTAAGTAAGTGGTGTGAACGACTTACTTACTTTTAAAGATGATATTCATTAATCAAAAAAAATAATCAACGACAGTTGACTATCTATTAATCGTGTGACAATGTCACGCTTAATTCACGCCATTCTCTCAGTGGACCTTTTACCTTTCTGACTTCACTAAGTCACCTCGAAATCATCTTTCAGCTCGACCTGCACGAAGCGAACAAGAAACTACAAGCGGCTGGCACTCAGAACGCCAAAGCTGGGGAAGATACAGCCCAAGCTAAACGGCAACTACAAGAAGAATTCAAGAAGCTAGAAGACGCGAGAAGACAATTTGAGGAACACAGAAGAGCGGTGGAGAATAAGAGGAAAGACGTGGAGGAGAAGGAGAAGTCGCTGGCGGAGTTGGACCGACAGTTGAAGAAGAGGAAAGAGCAAATGGACCAAATGGAGGCATCTTTGAGGAAAGTACGTAAAACAATAATTAATGTAACTTTTATAACACTTATTTCACTATTTATTTTTCCTTAAAAATACAAATCAGTGGCATTAAACGCCAGCGATATTTTTTAAGCTCTACAAAGACAAATTTGACCAGTCAACGATTGACAAAAGTTAAGGAGAAGCATTTATTTATTTATTGCCCTCAATGGCGGCCATAAGGCTTAGGCCAATGTCAGTTAAATTAAAGATAAATATATACTTCTTATTCACGTTGTACGGTGATTGTACCTAGTTTTTGCAACTTGATAGCAAAATTCCAGAAACCACGCGGACACAACTTGCGCATTAAAAAATGTCAGACACGAGAGCAATATAGAATTTTGTGGTCACTGTTCACTGTTAAAGTGCTGCACTGCTGTATAAAACACTATCAAAATTATACTTCATCTAGCCAAAGAAGCAGAAATACCAAAATTAGATATCGTCTACATCCGCCATGTTCGAATGCTACAAATCGAATCAGGGAGAAGCATTATTCAAGTAAATTATCTATTCACATTTACTTCATCAACATCATCAGTTGTAGGTATATTTCTTAAACTGTGCGATAATTATGTTAGATCTTGATATTGCACCTGGTTTTGAGTGATCTCTTGCCATTTAGCGACTTTCAAATAGTGAGGATCTCGTACTTCTATCAGTATCAGGGGCGTCAGCCGTCCTAAACCTTAGTTGTCTTGTTTCGCCATCCATTCATTAATTTAAATTGACAGATAAATGTGATGCCGTCTCCGTCTATTCGAACAAAGCAAACAGAGACGGCATCACATTTATCCGTCAACTAAATTTAATCAATGGATGGTAAAACAGGGAAATCAACATTATTATTATAAGTACACGTAAAAAGACAATCGACACCAATTTCCAGGCCGGCGGTAGTACAGCAGCGGTGACCGACCTTAACCGCAAGCTGACAGACACGCAGAAGGAAGCCGAGCTGATGAAGCAACAGCTCGAACAGAGCAAGGAGGAGGCGGCGCGGCTGTCGACGGAGACCGAACGGCTGCTGCAACTCGTGCAGATGTCGCAAGAGGAACAGGCGCAGAAAGAGAAACAGATGATGGAAATGCAGCAGTGAGTAAAACGTTATACCTGGGATCGAACCTGGAACCTCAAGCTTCGTAGTCAGTTTCTCTAACCACTAGGCCATCCGGTCGTCAATAGCCCAAGAAAAAGGCGAAGCTGTTGATGAAGACCTTACGGTTATCTATTGTTTGTCCGAAAGTTATATGCTATAATTTCATTTTCCCGAAGTTCATATGCCCGAAACTTCATTTGCCCGAACGTTTCGTTTACTAGAAAATTTATTTGGTATATTCTTATTTTCCCTTAAATTAGATGCCATAAGGATACGAATGCAATACGTATTGTTTTCCATATTATTAAGTGCAATAATAATATTTAATAGAATATTCAAACGCCATACTAAATAGTGTTTATTTTTATTATGATTAATTATAATTTATTTTTTCTATTACTACCTAATCTTTCTATTGTCTTTATTATCCGGGATGCTATAAAAAACACCTAACATTGAAGAACCTAACCTATCCGAGTCGCTTCTGCTGTCGCAATTCTAACCTAACCTATGTGGGTAAAATTTACCTAATTCAAAGGCTTGTTTGACGTATGGGATTTATCAGTATATAAAATAGTGTCGATACTCACCATTTACATGGATGGCAAATTACATTATGGCATGCGATATACTTATGGCTTACAATGATTATGAAAAATGAAATTATTGAAATTAATATTATGGGAAACAAAGATTCTGTCATTTGATTAATATAGTGAGTAGTGCAAATGAACTTATAAGAAACAATATTATGGCAGTTGAATATTATAGCACATAAAATTCGGGCAAGTAAAGGTATACCAGACCTCACAGCCCATGCACTAGTATAACAGAAGGATGACATAGCAGTAATAGACCATATGACTGTGTTATAGAATTAACGTTTGATATACTTAATAAGGAAACTATTAAATAAAAGTAAAACGAACCGACATCATTGATGCTTATTTTTTAATCGAATTTTGAGAAACGTTATAAATCATAATGTTTAATCTAACTACTACTATTGTGCTAATAACATTTCTGCAAAATTTCAGGTCTATACGGAACCTCCAAGCCAAACTGAAAAGTCAGCAGCAAGCACAAGCACAAAGAGAAGAGGTACGTTTTGTAGAAGTACAGAAAAAAATTAGGATAATATTTACAACTAGATTAATCATGTAATATTTTCAATAATAATCCTTATAACCATTATAAATTCATAATTGTTCATTTGATTGACAATGAACGTATTTTTATTCGTAACCCATTCTGTTCAAGAATATGTTAATGACACTTAACTTCATTAGGTTTATTTTTTATAATTCGTATTTTGCAGTGTCTAGTAACATCACTAATACAACTGTTCTGCTTAGTGTCTGTACTACAAGAAATTATCGAACAAGAAGAAGTCATGATCAAGAACATTTTCATTGGCGTTGATTTACTCTCATTTAATTGGAATAAAACTGCTGACATTTTGTTTAGTAAAATATTATTCCATTTTTTTGTAAGGTCATTCGCATAGTTTTTTTTTTTCAAATATCTTTGAGCTCATCTGAATCATTTACATGGGTTTTATTCCAATGAACAACAGTACTCTCAACGTCAGATTGTTACACTACAACCTGCTAACAACTAACCTACTAACCGTTTGTTCCATGCAGGCTGGACCCGCTGGCTTCCTCAAAAGCTTTTTCTAAGTTAGTCCTTCGCACCAAGACTGTCGTTTATTTATTTGCTCTTTCGTTTCCATTCCTTTAACCGTCGACTCCGGTAGCGTCTCCACGTCTTTCGGTAAACGATCACAAGTAAGCTTTACACTCGCGATTTCGTGTTAAGTAATGTTATCGATATTTGTATTGAGTATATTATAATGAAGTGTTCAGATAATAATTCCTCTCTCGTGGTCGCTACGTCGAGGCA
Source organism: Choristoneura fumiferana (assembly GCF_025370935.1). Taxonomy (NCBI): domain Eukaryota; kingdom Metazoa; phylum Arthropoda; class Insecta; order Lepidoptera; family Tortricidae; genus Choristoneura; species Choristoneura fumiferana. The sequence continues at coordinate 10,243,604 of NC_133493.1, forward strand.
CCCGACTCCGCTCGAGTTGCAAGCACACAACTAAGATAATTATTAGTTTAGCGATAATTTTTAAGTGATGTTTAAAGAAATCTAATAATCGTGTTCAGCGGGAATTATTTTTTAAGTATTGATAAAAAAACAATTGTAAAACTGTTAAGTAATCATGTATCTACTAGATAGATCGAGTAAGTTGTCCACTAGTCGATGTTACCCAGCTTTCAATCTTGTTATGCGGAATATCATGAACTTTAAAATAAAAAGTATACTAACTATGTTGACCTTTCTCGAGTTATTTTTTAGTTCATATTGTTGAATTTTGTTGTTGAAGTAAAAACGGGCTGTTTATTGATTTTGTTTTGTTTCTTTTTCTGTCATCTCCCCAAACACGGTAGGAGCTGAGTCAGTCGAAGCAAGGGGAACTGGCAGCCATGAGCGAGCTCGCGCACGCGCTTGCACGCACCGACGACTTGCGGTCCAAGCTCGAGGAGGGCAAAATGAAAATAATAGACCTAGAGATCGAGCTGAACGAAACGTCCCTAATCTTGGCCGAAGTGCTCAAAATATCCGATAGCCAAGAGCTAACGAAAATAAAAAAGAGCAAAAGCTTCTTCGAACTCCAGAAAAGTGGTAAGGTAGTGGATAAGCTAGATAAATGCAGGTTCAGTAGGAGTTTCAACGACCTAGACGTGTTGCACTTGGCTGAGAAGTCCAATGAAAAACCAAGCATACACAAACTCGCTAGAAAGATAAGCAGCCTGTCGAAAGAGATTGCTATGAAAAATTCTAAAATCATCGAACAGCAGCGATGCGTGTCAATACTAGAAGAAGCATTGCGTGAAAACAATAACATAGCTGAATTCGAGCAACTTTTAGCTGTCGTTAGGAGTAAAGATGAAAGAATAACTGAATTAGAGCAGATTATTAATAAAAAGTCGGGAACGGTGGCCGCAGACTATAAAGACAAGAGGATATTGGAAATGGAAGACGCCTTGAAAGAGTCCTTTACAATAGCGGCGGAGAGGGAGAAAGTTTTCTACGAGGAAGAACAAAGGCGAATAGCTACATTACATAAGGTAAATGTTTAAACATTCATGATTTTCACTGATAGCTATTACAACACCCGGGACTTATTTATCACGCTAACAAACTATTACCTAATAATGAGGGCTAAAAGACAGGCGAAATATCGCTAGATGGCGTTATTATCGTGAGGTTTTTTTGACGTTACGTTCTTGCTTGCAATTGGCTATAACTAAATGAGCCATATTTCGCCTGTATTTCAGCCCTTATTACCTCAACATAAGCCACAAAACAGTGGCGAGTAGAATAACGAACGCCTATAATTCGTTTTTTTTAGCATTAGAAAGGAGGGAAGCGATCTTGACGTGTCTTTTTATTGAAAACACTTTTGAAAAATAAGTCACAGCAAATATGTAACAATTAGCAAGGACATTATGATCATTTACATGCTTTTGGTATTATAAGTGATAGTTACTGTTTTTTTTAAAACCCCTTTTTCTAATGCTATAAAAAATTAAGTATATGCTGTTCTTTATGATATGAGGTAAACAGTTTTCTATGATTTCTTCAAATGTAATCATATCAAAAACAAATAATAAAAATTACTTAAATTAAGTAATTTAAAAACTAAGTGTAGCGCAGCGTAGGACATCCACCAAGGAGATAGATATATATGATCCGCTTAACACATACACTGCTTCCTACCTTCCACAGCTGCCACCGACGCACATGTGCGTTCAAAATGTATATGTATGTATATGTGTAATTATGACAGCGACATTGGGCGTAGTTCCGAAAATGCATAAGTGCGTCGGTGGCAGTGATTTTAGCTTAGCTATTCAAAGAGGAAACACTGTCAGGATCTTCGGGATCTTGCCTAAGGGGGGTACTTGAAGTAATTTGTTTTAGTTTTAGGTTTTTTTATTATTATTTTTATTTTATGTAGTTTTAATGTAACCTGTTGAAAATAAAGCTTCATAAAGTTTATTATTTACTTTAATGCTGGACATTCGTAAAATTTCACTGTGACGTTTTCAGATGAGGAAGATGGAGCAGCGTATTCGCTCTTTGCAGAACGCTTCTGCCTTGAACTGCGGCACGTGTTCCTCGGTGCTGAAGCGGCTGAAGCAGCTCGAAGGTTGTCTGCAGGATAGCGAGGCGAGGAGAGACGATGCGGTTCGGACTCTGGCGCATGTTATGTATGTCCAGTTTTCTACGTCTTTTTCCGTTAAGGGGAATGAAGGTACATTTAGACATGGGTCACACACATTACGACACGGCAGACAATGAAACTAAACGAATAGTAGTTTACAAATGATTCCTAAAGGTACGGTTCCTTTTTCTATTTATCATGTGGCTACTCCTAACCTATTCTTCTAAGAAACCCCTCCAACTCTCTCCTCTAAGCTCCAGGGACGCAGAGCCGGGTTTTTTAGTCGGTGGTCCGGCACTGTCCGGGCTCTCCCTTCCCAGGTCCGTAATAGATTTTTCCCGACTGCACGCCGTCATTTCCTATAAAGCACCTCATATAAAATTTACTAAAATCAAGTAAAAGCAAGGACATAGTGTCTATGGCCCTTAAGGAGACTCAACCCAGAAAAAAAACTTATTCTCCTTTTTATCATTCTATTTTGTTATCTATGTATACTTAACAACTAATAGACAGCAATAGATCGTTATCTGAAATTCTGTAAATGTTACTTCTAAACTTTATTTTTCTACTTATTCCAGTCAAGACATCTTAAAAGGGGCGATCAGCGAGAAAGACTCTCAAATAGCCGAACTGGAGGTCAAAGGGGTGTTAGACGAGAGCGAAACGGCACGATGTGGCTCGCTGAAGAACGAGCGGGACGTACTGCTTGACAGGCTTAAAGTTGAGGTAAAGGACCCATCTCTCTTCATCGGAATCGATGTACACTTTTGCTCATATCCCTACTAATATTGTACCCAACAATTTGTCCTTTTCCAACAACGTTTTATGCGGAGCATTCCTTTTGACAATACAGATCTGTCCGAAATGGTGGGATTAAAAACAACATAAGATTCTTTTATATCCTGTTTGTGTAATCTTTTGATTTTATTACATGAACGACTCAAACTGTTCCAGAACGAACGCATAATGGAAGTGCAGCGAGCGATGGACCAGGCGCCAATAACTGCTGAAGAGAGTACGCAGCCAGACCTCACGCTCGCCGACGAAATGATCGCCGTCGACAATGTAATATATTGGGTACACGCTCCATCTATAGAGACTGGTTTGAGCTTGACCGTGTGCTAGTTATAAGGCACTGCAAGGGTTGATTACCTGCTGAAGCTGGCAGGAGACTCCGATCATCATCCTCATCATATCAGCCGTAGGACGCCCGCTGTTGAACATAGGTTTCCCCTATAAGTATATCCGCAACCTTGGAAGCAGCCTGCATCCACCGTGAGCCCGCACAAAACGGCACGAAACAAGATGCCAAGTGAAATGGCAAGTGAAAGCGAGAAAGCTATGGTGTACATTGTCTAGGTACATTTTTGGTGAACCCCGCCCCGCCTTGCCTACAATAAATATCCCTGTGGTCGATATTCTACTCCCCAATCAAGTCTGCTGCCACCTCTATTATTATACTAATGGCATAAAATTAAAGATAGTAACAACTACTGGGAGCATTCGGACCTACCTTACTTTAACACTCTTTTAACACTAAAGAAGGGGGGCTTTTGGTGGTGAGTTTAGTATTAGGTCATCATGTGAGATAGGGGTCAATCATGGGTAAATTTTTTGTAAAAAGATATTTTCTTCTGAACTGTTTTGATTTTTTAAAATCACAATTTTAAGAAGATAAACAATAAGAAACCAAAATGGCTGCTCCCATCGTTCCTACTGACGTAATTTTAAAAGTTTGAACCTGGAATATCGTCCGCGTGAAGTTCCACACAGCACTTAAGCGTTTTTCAAAGTTTTAAACCACACGATACTTCACTAAAATATCACGTAGGTATTTGATCATATAAAAAAACCTAACACACTCGGGACTCAGAAAGATAACGGGTTATCGTGCTCAAATTATCTTGAAATTTCGTCTACTCGTGATCGCGGAATTCGTAAAATAATTTTCACGATATAAAGGGCGCAATCAAGTCCCGAGTATGTTAGGAAATCGAAAAGTTTACAACGTTATAATACTTAAAATGGCATTTCTGTTCTCGGGAATCCTATAGTCCGTCCGCCCAACTTTAAATGCCACTAGTTCCTTGAGGTAAGTATGAAGATGGACGCAAAGACATAGATTTATTAAAAGGATGAACGATACCGGCGTGAGGCCTAAATACCTAGCGTAAACGTTACCCGCGAACGAAATTCCATCCCTTTCTTGCCTGCTTTTACGCATAGGTATTTCGCCTCAATGCGCAATTAACAAATCTATGTCTCCGGAACTTGAATTCCAATATTTTAACCTTAATAGCGTGCGTGTGATTGTGTGTTTACTATTAAACTTAAGACTAACGCCATTAGAGAGCAAGACTTTAAAGATCAAGAGGTTGTTAAAATTAAGATTCTTTCATGCCTGTTTTTTTTTGGCCAGCAATTTAGGAAGCCTTGATATTTTGGCAAATAAACAAACATTTGTTTTGATGTAACATTAATAACGACATCGCCAATAGACGAGCCTAAAAGCGGTAACGCTGGGAGATGAAAGCGAAATTATATCCTACTCTTACGCGTAATCCTGGAGCTAGTCCTCGTACAAGAATCAAAAGCAGCACTTGTAGTACGAGCCTTACATCTATGGTGATTGTAATAAGTTTGGTTTGGTTGCTTTACATTTGGCAACTTTTTTTTAATCTTCCTGCTCCTGAATGTTTCCTGCTATGGCGACACCCTTGATGATGAGTAGGTAATTTAGCCGCGTCTCTACTTCTTTACCTCGTGTACTCGTCGACAGTATAGAAGCAAAGGGATATAATTTCGCTAGCAGCATAATATAGCTTTTACGTTGTCAGTGCAGTGCAAGCATTTTGTTCATGACTTCAGACGTTCTTCGTTGCTGATCAAAAAAAACACCTCCTAACTTGCCAACTTAGAAAAATGATCAAACGACGTCATTGTGTTCTTAGAGATAAGTTTAGATTAACGTTTAACGTGAGCATTTACGATCATAAATATCTAAGCTCAAATATCGGGTATATTTAAAAGCCATAGCTTAGAGCTTTAGCTATAAAATATGGAAGCTTTTGACTAAATTACATTTAGGGAGTAAATGCATGTTCTTTGGAAGTCATTTTTGACATGGGTTCACATTTTAATGTTATTATAGTTTGACTTGAAATTGCAAAGTTACACATACTTTGCACATGTCATAAATTTAGTATTATACTATTGAATTGGGTGCAATTTACACATGTTATTCGTCATTTATGATTATTCAAATTTGAACCAAATAAACAGTAAGCACGGCAAAAAACAACGGATATTTGGGCATCTTGCTATATTATTTACTGAGCGTATTTTCATCTACTGAGCCTTCAACGTGTTTCTTTTTAATATACCAGGGACAATCAATTAAAAATAAGTTTATGCATAAATAAGTTACATTTTTAATTACTAGCATCGTTCGTTCGTATTGAAATTGCGCCCTTCTTTTGACACAGGGAAGTCAACTGTGGCCTAAATTAGGAACTAATGTCTCTATATAACAATTTCTTCTAAAAATATGATGAAGATTGCCTCCATTCAGATAAAAAAATTGGCAAAATAGTGCCATTGGTGTTTTTCGAATTGACTCACATATTGTGTTTCAGGACGAGGACATCCCTGGGACAGTGCTGTGACTTCACAAAGCTAAGTCTTACGTTTTCTGGCCGTAGCCTCACACGCACCCATCTCATCCGCTACCTTACCATCGCTTATCACTCCAGCCTGAAAAACGCCCCAATAAAAAAAAACTCGCTTGCTCAGAACGCGCCCAGATTTCAAATTTCGAACTGACTTAGTTCTGTAAATAAATGAGTTATTTATTTTTAATTTTGTTTTTTTTTTCGTTGTTCCTTGTGTATCTTGTCTGTGTTTTGATTTCGCAAGGTCTCGAATGAACAAATACACGATATTTTTTTAAACTGAATCGAACCAATGATTTGTAATTAATTATACTTACCTAATGCACTTGTTAACGAATTGTATACCTTTAGAGCAATAATTTTTAATCTTACCAATACTCTAGAACATTTTCCACACTCGGTGTCTATTTTTATCCTATTGCTTAGTAAAATATATAACTGTTTTTACAGCCTCAATAGTTAAAATTATTTACTTATTGAAAGCATAAAGGTTGTAGGTGAATTGAGATTTCTAAATCTAGCGTAGGAAAGAGAAAACGTTTATTTATAGCGAATTATGTGCCCATATTATAAAATCAGTGCGACATGTTAAGTATTATCCCAACAATAGTATGTCATTATTGCAATTTAAATTTAATTTTGAGACAAATAATTTCTAAAAAAAAAACATATCATGCACAAAATATTTATGGGTGAAGAAATGCTGGCCGCATATCATTATAAAAGTATGACAAAATTAGACCATCCAAGTTTACAAATGTCAATTTAAATTTACTCGAGGAAATTGATATCACCATCATAATATACTCTTTGTAATTGCTAATGATTATTACCTATTATTATCACACAATGCCTGTACCTATAATATAAAACAAAATAAAGGTAACTAAAACTACATACAAACTAAAATTATAAATAAAAAAGTTGCCCAAAATCACTGCCAGGTGGTAAGGTGCCCAGAAGGCTGGCAGCATTACCACGCTGTATGGCAATGCTTAATCTTTGTGCTAAGAAAAAGCCAGCCCTCTGGTCACCCGAAGCCGTAATCAATTTGGACGACAATGATTTAAAAATATTAAAAGCACTCAAACCCCAAGGACCCAATTTTACCATCGAATACGGATTCTCGTTTGATATCCGGTAATATTAAAATGCAACCAGCGGGGCTACTACGAAATTCTAAAATTGAAGTTCGTGTCGTTCCGTTCCTCTGAAATTTGTACTATTTAATACGAGAGTGAGAGGGACGGTACGATACGAACTTCGATTTTCGAATGTCGGAGTAGGCCCTCTGTTTTGTCTTGGCGTTTAGAAGAATCAGTTCCATTCTCACTGATAGCACAATTGTATGAATTGCAATTAATGTTTTTATGATAGATTAGTGAACAAACTATACCACTAATCTATTATTGATTTTTACTTTTTTTTTTAAATAGATTGTCATTTGTAAACACTGGATCGTAGCTTCTTATAATTATGTAAACACTTAGGAAAATATTGAACTATTTTTGTGAAACCACACGTTAGCTTGCGTTTATTACATTTCTTGTCTCTTTTTAACCAACAACGTGTGAAAAAGACAGGAGCTGCGATAAACGCATGCGCTAACACGCTTGTAAGTCAATCAAAGCACTGCCTTATTCTAAGTATAAAAGTGTATTTTCCGTTAAGCGACTGTCTTGCTCGCATCATCGCTATATGTAGGGGAAAGAATGAGACAACTGATTGTCTGAGCTATGTCTTGCAACGTAACGCACCCCAAAAAACGGGCTGATAGAAAGGTCTAACACAACAGTCATGAACTGAAAAAGTTTGCAAGTCTTATTAGTAAAAGAGATTTTCTCGTACTAAATTTAGACCATCTTTGGAGAATATGTTTGAAAACAGGGATGTCTTCATATGACATAGCAATAACCGTCATTCAAATAATGTGAGAGCAAATCACGTACCTAAATAAGAATACCTTGTTAACAAAGAACAATTAAAAAGAGAAAAGATTGATATAATTGCTTATGTATACGAAAACAGTTTTCAAATTTAGTATGAAAAAAGTTCTTGCCTATTTCTAAACAGCAAAATTTTCCGGTTTGTGACTCAGCTTTCAGGAACATGTTTTTAGACCTTCGTCCTCTCTCCCATACCCTCTCATGGAGTAACGGGGACAGAGCGAAGGCAGCTAATCGCAATAACCATTTCTTTGTAAGTAAAGTGGGTAATTTATGGTCCATTTATGCCAAAAGCTAGGTGTAAATTATATTATTTGTTTCAGAATTAATTATGCAATCAATCGTAGACCTGTACATACCAAATGCAATAACCTCATAAGAACCATCGTCCTAAATCTAGGACATAAGTACGTCAAAGCTAATGTCAACCTCACTGATTGTCACTGAGTTTCAAATTCTAATGAGCAAAATTTGACGTGGGTCTTATCTATAAATATGACAGCCTGTCAGTATCAACTTGTAGCGAATGTGTACGAAAAGTATTAACTTGAGGTTAATGATAACATTACCTACCTACTTATAAAGGTACTTGTAATAAAATACGAGGGTTCCGGAAAGTTCTGACTTTATTTTAAGTTTTAGGCCAGTCTATGTTTTTAAAATCTAAACAAGATGGTTCAGTGCTAGAAGCGACCATTCATTGATGATATAGCAAAAATTCGAGGTGTTCTTTTTTAAGTCATAATTTACCCCAAAAAAAGTATCAACAATACCACTCCTTGTAGTCGGGTAAAAAGGCTTCAATGGACCTAAAGTACCGCTTAAATAAACATGATTATGTATTACGAGCTTTTATAATATTTACAGTATTGAATTTGTGATATAATTAATATCAAACAAGACACGATAGCCGATTTATGACTTGTTTTACAATTTACAATTACCTAAGCAAGGCCGGGCCAACTCCGAAGTTCGAAATTCGTATCGACCGTCCCTCTAACGCTTATACTATTTAATACGAGAGTGAGAGGGACGGTACGATACGAACTTTCTATTTTCGAATTTTGGAGTAGACCCTCTGATCCTATCCGCTGACACTGATGAGTTTTATTTTTCAAATTTGAGTCAAAAATACTCACGCCTTATGTCAATGTCAAAATGACAGGTGCTTCCTAAGCTCTTTTTGTGGCAATTTCAGGACGTCATAAATTGAATTATCGGTATCAAGCTGGAACATCGAAATTTTAAGTCTAAAATAAAATGTAACCATAAATATTGTCAATTTTACACATTACACGCAATACACTTTAAAACATTGAATAACAATGATGATTAAACTCCGCTTTTTTATCTAATTTACTCATAACAGACATAAAATAATTAGGCGATGTGTTGTGAAATTACTTAATTATATTTACGCGCCAATAGTTTAAGTCGATTGACGGTCTAATTGTTTAAAAACCGCGAAGAGCTTGGTAGGTATTAATTTGCAATTGTAATAATTAAGATTAAATTTGATTAAAGTAATGATTTTGTGAAGTAAATGTTGGTTTGAAGCGCAAATATAATTATGTAGTGTGTTCGTGGCGATTCGCATATTGAGCCCAGTTATTAAAATATAGGTACAACAAGGTAATAGTTTTGTTACAACACAAAGTTTTTGATCGTTTTTTACTGCACACATTTGTTATTTATAACAAAACCACAATAAAAAAACACGACGGTATTTTACATTCATAAATAATCAAACGCAATGACTGCTTTTTTTAAAGACGTATTTCTACTGTTAACCATTTTTATTTCTTGGGTCCAAGACGTCTCGAGGCTAGGCTGTCGTAATCTTCCTTAAAACTAAGTATAGTAACAATCATTATCTTGTTAATTTTAAATCACAGATTTATAATTAGTGTTGCAACATAATGGCTTTTTATACACAGTCGCTGAATGTAGTGCGTATTGTATGGTAGGTGGGATGTACAGCTGGCTGCAAAGTGTCGTTGAAAAAAATTAAGATTCTAAATTTGAAGTTGTTTCTGACAATACACGTGTGGTTCTAACATGCTGGCATTTAGAACGAATCCATGACGGTATAAGTTTTTAAAGTTAACATGCTAGGAAAACATTAAATTTTTAAATGTTTGACGGTTCTTTGCAGCTGCGAATTAATATTTTGTATCGATCAAGTGTGTAGTCTGACTTGTAGGTACTGACAAGTCAAAATAATTATTAAAGTAAATTATATTAGTTACTTGTTACATGAATATAATGGTATAAATAAACAGTGGTATTGTTTCACAAGTTGTATTTGACCGAACGTTTGCTGGGAAAATATAAAATACATGTTCTTTGAAAATATAATATCTTCATATACGGAACGGTATTGTTTGTTTTCTTTTTCATCCCTTTGATTAAAAAAATGAACAAAGACATTTTTTTTTACTACACTTCATGATTCATTTTCGTTAATTTTTATTAATGCATCTTCAACGCCAGAGTGGAAAAACAATTTTTTCTTGAACATAATTATATTACGAAATACTAGAATAGAAATCAATAAAAAGTACAATAGTAAAATGATGTCAAAATGTGTAATAACGATACCTTGAGGCTTAAAGGGCGTAAAGGACCAAAGGGCGTAAGGGGTCCGTAGCATGTGTATCAGGGGTCCGCAATACGTCTGTCCATAGATGAGACACACGTCAGTCTACACGGGTCAGTCTGTAAACATATTTATTAGGAAATTACCAAAAAAAAATTTGACAGGGGTCCGTGGAATTGTTTAAATTGTGAAAGCGGTCCGTGACTGCAAGAAGTTTAAGAAACCTTGCTCTATGGCATCTTATGGTATTAAATTAAAGCGACACATATTTTTACACTCCTTTTATTGCCTCGAAAGTAAATGTGACATACGGCGTAAAAGCTGTAATTTATTTCAACTGTTCTTTACGACCACCAAATATTTCACCGTCGATTTTGATTTCTGAAGACGGCAGCCTAATTAAATCAAAAGTATGGAATAATACGAGTTTTTTAACCCTCTGAAACGGCCTTATTTATTAGGTACCATAAAAAGAAGTTGAACTTTCCTATACGAATACGAACCATTGAAAGCAAAATTTGTGATGATGTTACCTTTACTTACACCCTTGTGAACCAAAATAAGTCAAGTTTACTAGTCTTCAAGTATATCTGATTCAATCTTTGTGTTTTCACCAGGGCGTATAGCGCGCGTATCTCTACAACCATACAGTTTGCTTGCATGCAATTGGAGTACCTATATTAACAAAAACTACAAGAAATTCTAAGCTCATCGTCAATACAAGACTTTTATGTTAGTAACATTAGAAACAACAGAACTAATTTTTTTTTTCCAGTTTCTTGCTTCTCCTGAAAGGTTGTGTTTTGTGCTTTGAGCCCCGAGGTATCGATATCTATAGACTACCAGATGCCATGTTAGCCTGGATAGTGCAAGGTATAACTGTACCAATTTTCAAAACTACACGGATATTTAGGGTTCCAGAGTCAAAATGGCAAAAACGGAACCCTTATAGTTTCGTCAAGTCCGTCTGTCTGTCTGTCAGTCCGTATGTCACAGGCATTTTACTCGAAAACTAAAAGATGAAATTTGGAGTACATATGTCTTGTCGAAGCCGCTATTTAGTTTTGTAGTTAAATTACAAAAATAAATATTTATAGGGGGGGCACTCCATACACGTAACAGAAATTGAAAAAAAAAAAATTTTTTTAACTCGCATCAACGTGTGGCACATAGTTCGACAGCTCTTTTGAAAAGATAGTAAGGTTTCTCAAAAACTTTTTTGATTAAGTGAAGATTTCCGGAAATAATCGCTCCCAAAGTAGCAAAAATTGTGTCCCCCCTCTATCTTGTAAACCGTTTGTCCAAAAAATATGCAAAAAATATGGAAAGGTAACGCTTAATAAATACTTTCAACGAAAATTGGTTTCAACATGATCGGATAAAAGGACGTAAGTGCCGTGAAGATACGCTCTTTTTCTGGTAATAGATTTAAGACTGTAGTAAGTGTTTTAATTGTGTTATAACGCACATAATATTACTAGATTTTTTTCGTAATGGCTACTGAACCCTATCTTGGGCGTATCCGACACGCGCCTGCAGGAGGGATGCGTTAAAATTGACTAAAGCGCTACAGCGGATGTAAAGCGAACCACCTAATGCCAAAAAAGCGCCATCTCTTAATGAGTAGTCATACTAAGCTTTAGAATATATTAGTTTATCTACTCGCCGCTAGATGACGTTCTAAGCGCTAAACCAGTCTTCAAAGTTTAGAATGGATGTGAAAGTTTACGTAAGTAATAAGCATTTTCTTTCAGCATATAAATAAATTTTATTTATGTAAGTTATTATTATTAATCTTATGCTCCCTTGTATAAATCTAGTCTTGTTTAAGGTACGATCAGTCAAATGTATAAGTAACTACCTAATACCTACCTAGTATTTTTTTTTAATAACTAGGAATACACTTACGCTAAAATCGACTTTGAATTTGACCGACAACATAGCTAATGGTAAAGTCGAGGTCATAAACTTGTGAGCAAAAATTAGATCAAAAATATATCTGAACACGCTTCTACGCCGTTAACAAATAGAGTAGTGTTCAGATATTTGAGTTGTGATCAAATTCGTGCTCACAAGTTTATGAACTCGACTGTACAGTCAACTCAAATTATCAAATAGCTATGCTGCGACTTTCTTTGTACCGCGGCCTCGCTCCCATGGAAGAATACGTAATTGTCTAGCTATCCCGGGGAATTTTGAAAAATCCCTTGTTGATTATAGATCTTTAACCTCCTGTGGCTTAAGCAATTTTTTTTTTGTTTTATGAACATGAAACTTTATGTCACTTGTGAGAGAGTTCAATGACACCTTACAATAAGTCCTATATAAAGGGCGCTGCGCTGCAAGGGATTTAGGACATCTAATAACTATTTGCCTTCAAGTCTCTAACTCTAGAACTTGACTGTATACAAACTTCTCCCTGGTCCTTTCGTTAAAAATTCCGTATAAAAACAACGAAACGTTTAACCATAAAGTACGTATAGAGCTGCGCGCGCGCCACCTGCTTCCGTTTCCGCCGGACGGACGTTGTTGTGGTAGATGCTGGTAGATTACTGTTTGACTGTTTGTCTTTTGTGATAATCTACGGAACTAATAAATAATATTAAAAATAGAAATATCATCAAAGTCAAAGTCAAATTATTTATTTTGTGCTACAGGTGAGTTATACAGGTGTTATGACTTAAGGTGTGTCTACACATTACACCGTATCATACTGTGACCGTAACAGCAACGTTTCAGGCAAAAATATATTCTCTGTATGAGTCTCTCCCTATATATACTGTAGTCTTTGTATGAGACTATGACCACTAGCACGTTTCTTAACCAACCGTCGCCGTCGCGTGTCATGTAGCGTTTGACATTCCGTTTGACACTCCGTCTGGCACGTTCCTATTACAGTCATGGCATGGTACGGTGTGTGTAAAGACCTTTATATGTATATACGTTTCTCTGCAACATGTCACAGTACAAAAAGGAGCAGTACACCGTCTTCATACAAACGGCCGGAACGCGAGTTATACCTACGCGCCACGAATTCTCAGCATACCTCGGCAACCATCAGTCGCGAGTGCTCCGCGGTTACGTACCTACGGACTCACGCGCATTTATTACCTACCTACCGTAATATGTAACAACGATATTATAAACAGTATTGTTCGGTGTACGGATGTTTAAATTAATCTAATATAATATATAGAAACGTATCTATTGAAGTTATTTATCAGAAAGCGATTTTTTTATACTTACTCTTTAATTCAACAATAAAGCTTTTCGCACATCCCAGATGGCGCAAATACTTCTCCGTAGCTAATTTGTAGTTAACAAATATACGTAGTGATGAAGCCAAATAAAACCGTTTATAACATAATACGTTTTGTGGTTTATTAAAGAACGTAAAATGCATTTTTGTTAGTGCCACACGTTGATGCGAGTTAATTTTTTATTTTTTTTTAATTTCTGTTACGTGTATGGAGTGAATATAAATTATTACCTACAAAACTAAAGAACTAAATAGAGACATCTCTACTCCAAATTTCATTGATATACATCTTGTAGTTTTCGAGTAAAATGCCTGTGACTTACGGACAGACGGACAGACAGACGGACTTGACGAAACTATAAAGGTTCCGTTTTTGCCATTTTGGCTCCGGAACCCTAAAAAGGAGCACCGTGTCGGCAGCGTCCTTGATATAATTACCTACGCCGGCTCGGTACACAAACGCGCGATAGGGCTACTTTATAGGGCTATGTAGGTATCTTCAGTTATATATTTGATTTCATAATGTCACATGAAATTTAAAGCAGAGAAATGATTAGGAGAGATTTAAAGATGGACTAAGTAGTGAGTCACTACTTACTTTTAAACAATTTTTTTTAACTCGCATCAACGTGTGGCACATAGTTCGACAGCTCTTTTTAAAATATATTAAGGTTTCTCAAAAACTTTATTGATTAAGTTAAGATTTCCGGAAATAATCGCTCCCAAAGTAGCAAAAATTGTGTCGTCCCCCCCCCCCTCTATCTTGTAAACCGTTTGTCCAAAAAATGTGCAAAAAATATCGAAAGGTAACGCTTAAGAAATACTTTCAACAAAAATTAGTTTCATGATCGGATATACCGTTTTTGAGTACTGCCGAAAAACTGCACTTCTCAACAAAAGGAAGTAAGTGCCGTGAAGATACGCTCTTTTTCTGGTAATAGATTTTAAGACTGTAGTAACTGTATTTTTTCATATGTGGTGCGTTTCTTTATAGTAATGGCTACGGAACCCTACACTGAGCATGGTCCAACATGCTCTTGGCCGGTTTTTTTACACTGTGAATGTCAATAGGTGAAACATAAAATTTATCTTAAAAACTATGTAGGATCTAAAGTAATAATAAGACTTGTATACTTCCGGGACTGATTCGTTTTTAGTGGCGTGAAGTAAATATTTTCGTTAGGAAATCCTAATAATATTCATTTTAAAAAAAATTTTTTTCAGCTCTTTAACGTGTCCCACTATTGGTCAAAGGACTCCCGTTTTCCACCATTTACGTAATAATAATATTAGATTAGGTAAGTAAAACATATGTCTTTCCTTTCTTTCATTAAAAAAACATCTGGAAAAAAACTGGTACAGTCCACTGCAAAGAGATCGATACGTAAATGAATTAAGCTGTATATCCATACTAATACTAATATAATAAAACTAATATACTAATAATTTCATTCACTAAAACATGTACTTACCTAAATTACGGAAAAAACGGCATAGTTAAGGAAAAGTTAAATAATGTCAGTTTTGTGACGTTTTATTCCATATTAACTGTAGGGGAAAATCGTCACAAAACTGACAACTTTTAGCTTTACGCCGTTTCTAGGTACATTGTTTGATGAAAATGCCCATAAATGTGATAGTTTGCGTGTTTGTATTGTAAATGGAGCGACGGATCGACGTGATTTTTGGCATAGAGATAGTTTATGCTGGCCCATGACATTTTATCTCGTAAAAATGCACAGTTTCCGAGGGAACAGCGCGCGATTAGCGAATTCCACGCGGACGAAGCCGCGGTCAAAAGCTAGTATTAATGTACTAATGTAATTTTTGTAACTGACTGTTTCGATCTGTTTACCAATATATGAACCAGGGTGGAAATATCATGATATAAATCAATAAAAATAAATAAATAAATGTACATATTGCATACATTTGCCAAAGAAACATCGAAATTGTTTATGAAAAGGTTCCACTTTGGTACTTGATTCAGTTTCCTCGACTGTACCTTATTTTGTCTTTTTCGGCGGCAACACTGGCTTCTATGGAAGCGTACTCACAAAATTGAATGGGAACTAATCCATTTTAATTCGTTTAATTTCAATTTAAATCTAAATTGTTATCTCTTATAGGCACCCACTTCACCTCTCCATTGAGACTGTTATATTGGAAAATAGATGGCGCTATTACAATCGCAGTACGAGTCATTTTGCTGTGATAGATATTTTGGTGTGTGCATAGGATAATTTCATTGGTAAACTATATAGGCATCATCTGCCCCCTCAGGCTGTCGGTTCGTCGGTCCGTTCTTCCCTAACCCACCATTACAGAGCTATTATAGTTAAACTGTAAAAGCTGGGTTACAAAAAAAATCTCGACTATGTTGCCTTAAATTGCTTGTGCATAAAATATGCAAATAGTACCTACCTACTAGAGTAGGAGTAGCACGGCGTGGTACCTAACAATATTCCCATCTAGTTGCCAATTTATTTTACATGATGTATGTAGGTATGTAAGTAACTTCTTTATTGTACAATAGAAAAGAAACAAAATACAATTGACAAATCTTTTGAGAAATACTTGTACAAATCGGACTTATCACTTTAAGAGAAGTTCCCTGCCGGCCGCGCGTCCGCGTTAGGTATTCGTTTGGGATATTGCTGTCTTTATCGCTCGTGACATAAGCGCTCGCAGCAGTCCCCCCATGCCCCGCCTCCGCTGTCCGTTATGTTCACAGATATAATGTAGATAGTTATGTTATGCACATTATGGGTATACTCTACGGAACCCTTTAGGTACTCTACGCGCCAGTCCGACTCGCACTTGCTATTATTTACTGGTGTGCCGTGAAACCAAAAGGTTGAAAACGCCTGCTTTAAGGGATCTCTACCAGTCAACCTTTGAGTGGATGAGAGGAGCAATCAGTTGGGGACCGATAAAAAGTGAGGAGTTGAGTGAGTCGAAAATTGTAGAAGCTACAATACAAGTCAGGTATACAATGTAAGTCAGAACAGCGAAGTTCGTATCGTACCATCCCTCTCACTCTCGCATTAAATAATATAAGCGTCGGCGGGACGGTACTATACGAACGTCGATTTTCTAGTTTCGTAGTAGCCCAGCTAGTAAGGTGATGTCAGTGATACAAGTCGATTGTCTAGAAGACAAATGTGCTAAGTGCAAAATTTTGATTCTAATATTTTGACAAGAGCAAATGCAAGAGCAATGCTTATTTAGTACAGTGGAGGAAACTGAATCATGTACCTTTTCACAGTAAATTTCCCTGTGATTTCTTTAGCATATGTATGGGATGTCAACTTGATATTAGTAGCTCAAAGGCACGTGATTCAGTTTCCTTGACTGTACATTTGGCATTCAAATGTTAAAAAATGAAAATTTTGCTCTTAGCACATTTGTCTTCTAGACCATCGAAGTATGGTAGGTAAAGCTAGTGTACAGTTAGCAGCATAGATGAGCAAGTATGGTGAACAAAATGATCTAAAAACTCTTATTACCTTGGCAGTTTTCATTTTTGTAAGTATTTCTTTTTTGTTTTATTTGTGTTTGCTGTTTGTTTGTTTTGTTTTGATTTTGTTGTATTTGTGGAATGTGAATGTCTTCTTTCTTTTTCTTTTCTTTCTTTCAGTGGGTAGAGTCGTGTGTGATTTTGAGCACTTATTTTATCTTCTTCTGCTGCTGACTGTACCTAACTCGAAGTCGAAGGAGTTGCATATTTGCAGCTGTCCTCAACTCACGGCTCTCAGTAGCTGATGGTTGCTTAACGTAAATATTTACTTACCACAGTGCCAAGTGACAATAGCCTAGGATGGACTGTAAAATTGCATTTTATAAAACGATGATTAATGCTCGATCGAATAAGCGCTTTTTATTTAATTAAAAAATAGTTACCTACTGGTATTATAATTGAATAAACAATCTTTGGAATTAAATCAAGTATTGTAAATATTATAAATGTGAAAGTGTGTGTGTTTGTATGTTTGTCCGTCTTTCACGTCGAAACGGAGCGACGGATCGACGTGATTTTTGGCATAGAGATAGTTTATGGGCCAGAGAGTGACATAAGCTACTTTTTATTCCAGAAAAATGCACAGTTTCCGATAATTCCACGCGGGCGAAGCCGCGGGCAAAAGCTAGTAATAAAATGAAATCGCCTCCCTCGGTCGCCTTTTTTCTAATGCTAAATAAATCGATCTATTCAATTAATAAATTAATCGATTTACTGAAGAGATTAATTATTTTGCAATATGTTCTAGGTTTAAATCGTCTGTGGTCGGGGTTAATGTCTTCTTTGTTTACACTTTTTATATTAGGTATATTGGATTGATATCCAATTTAGGTGTGTGCGTGCCGTACTTACGTATTTATTACTCCTTCACGCCAAAACGGCTGGACGAATTTGCATAAAATTTGGTATGTCGACAGCTGGACGTCTGGAATAACTGTGTACTATGTTAAAAAAGAACACGAGTAAGTTTTGAGAATTCCCTATGGAATTTTGTGAATCCAATGTACCCCACGTATGTACATATTAAGTTAGTAGGTAGGATAATAATACGGTATTTGACAACTCCTGATTTTGCCATATCTTAATATTATTATGAAAATATAGATATACAGATAGTGTTTAGCGAAGAGAAAATTTAAATCGGTTGAAAATTGGATTTATAGTGATTTGTTGAAAAATCTATATACCTGTCTCTTTCTCAAACGCTTTTCTCTATGCAGCAAGTATGGCGGTACTGGCGTGTGACGTCACATGCCAGTATGTCTTTCTCTGTTTAATCTTGAATTTCAAACCTGTATAACTTTGTTATTTGTAAAGGTAGCTTAGAAATTGTTTTTCTATTCGATAACAGGCATTGTGTACTTTTAATTTATAAAACATATACAAAATAGTCAAATACCGTATTCTATGAAACGCTGCGACAAACCGTCGCTGTAAAAGGCCACAATATTCGGGTCATCCGCGCCATTTTATATCGGGCGGGTGCATTGTGTTAATTTTATCGAGTGACGTCACGCACACTGCTATAAAACTAGATGCAGCTAATATTAGATAGGTGTGCAATGAAGGTTTTCACAGAGGCGAAATATCGCTAGATGGCGTTAGTATCGCGAAACCCGTTTGACGTTTGCTTGCGATTGGATAGTTATAATCAATCACGAACAAACGTCAAATCACATTCATTTTGTAAGCACCTAAAATTGTTTTTAGTCAACAAATGTTATTATAGTTTATCTGAGTACTTTAATGATGTCAGTAAGTAGAGACCTATCTATTTAAAATAACTATTAAGCAATAATATTTTTTATTTTTTTAAATATTTTGAATACAATTTGGATGCCCAGATGACAACCTTTAAAGTGGAAATATATCATTAATAATAATAATAAATAAGAATTTATATCAGATAATTGTATCCATAGATTTATTGTAAGTATTATATATAATAATATAATATAATAAATCTCTCCCACCACGGCCCGTCACCGAGGGAGAAAATGACCACCACCCTCGAGCCCAGAACCTGGAGGAGGCCCTTGCCAAGAGGCAAACTGAATTGCACCCAATTCAGAATAAATGGGCTTATTATTATTATATATAATAATTGTAAAATAGAATAATTATTTGGCCCTCTAATATTTCTGTATCCTAACAGGGCATCACATGTATACCTGACTATTCATAATTCCATCCAGTTTGTAATGTGATATGCAATGAATAAATGAAATGAATGAAACGTCAAACGAACCTCACGATACCAACGCCATCTAGCGATACTTCACCTTTGTGAAATCCCTCATTAACTTAGTCAATTTTTTTTAATGGATGATGAGTTTTTAGAGAAAATGTCTACTCGTGTTAAGGCGGCGTTTCCAACAGAGATGTCAATGTCTGTCTGTTCGTCTGTCAGTGGTATCGTAGCTTTCAAATGAATGGACCGATTTCAATGTGGGTTTTTACGTGGAAGTGAGTTTTCTGAAGGTGGCATTTAGCTATGTTTCATTAAAATCGATTCTGCCGTTTTTGAGATATTTAACTTGAAATGACAATGTCGAGAGTTTTTCAACTTTTTTTAAGTTTAAATTAAATGACTTTATTGTACACCACAATTACTAAGCTATACAGAAAACCGGTACACAGAGAGGAAATAACAAGGTAAGCTATTGCTTTTTGGTGGCCTTATCGCTAAACCAACAACACAATAACAAGACAACAACAGCAAAACAAAACTAGAACAAAATTACAAATTTTACGTGTCTTTTTTAGATCTACATGGTAGGTACCGTGCTTTCTAAGAGACCATCGTAGCCAAGAATGCGACGCAATATTCCAGCTTATCTATAATTACGCATCTACAATGTCATACATCTAATGTGGGTAAGTAGGTACGCAAATGCATCTGATATAGCAAAGTATGATGCATGTACGTATATGTATGTAGATAATGTGGCTAGTAAAATGGTGAAGAGTGGACTGGGGACGCGTATATTAATATGGACAAGTTTTGATACTTGAGAATAATAGTTTTTTTTTTATTTACAATTCTGCCCTCATAAGCCAAAAGCCGCTTTCTCAAACAAAAATCGGTTTTCTGTCATTTACACCATGTGATGCAGAATGTTTTTAGCTACACAATTATTAATAGGTAACTCGTGTTTTTTTTTGAGATAGCGCCTTTTGGCTTAGGAGGGCAGAATTTTGCAAATTGAATTTTAATACTAGCTTTTTTTGTTCACTGTACTGTGTGTTCATGCAGCTCCGCCTTCTCCACGTAAGACTACTCATCACACAAACCCAACTATCACCACCACCTACTCTGACGCGTTTCGAACTCAACCAGAGTTCATCATAAGAGTAACAACGTTTTGATAGTTGGCTATGTGTGATTTTTGTGTTATTACAGCGTAGAGGTGGAGGAGCTGCATGAACACACATTCGTTGCAGAGACGTAGCTATCGTACGGTAGCGAGTAAGCAAAGTAATTATTAATAAACAAAGTGAAATTAAGTAATTATTTGTAAATATTCATTTCGGCAGAGCAATAAGGTATTGAGTGCCTATTGAGTACCTAGGTATTAATAATTCATTTATTAAATTAACAAAGTATCAAACCTTCTTAGTCCTCATAACGGTCCGAAACGACACGCACGCACGCGCGCTCACACATACTCGTCTCGTCTCGTGTTGTATATTAAAACCACTACATAGGTAAGCAAGTACATTGTACATAATACATAACAATGCAAAAAGTGCTGAACACTATCTCTGTTAGTTATTTACTTATACGTTAAATTGAACATCAGTTCAGCCTATTATAACTACGTCCTACTGCAGAGCACAGGCCTCCTCTCGGAGTGAAAGGGGTTGGGTCGTAGTTCCCACGCGGGCCTATAGTAGGTACCAGTAATACCTACCAAAGGTTAAGGGTTAGCAAGTTTCTTTATAGCCCACGTAAAAAAAGGACAAAAAAATGGTCTAGAATTTGTAAAGTAACCTAAAGTTCAACAGTCGGGACCCATTTAAAATCGTGACCGGCTCAAAAATTCCCACTAGTGGGTCCCGAACCAATGAAATTTAAGTTTTAATAGAGTTCCAGACTACTGGACTTATTTTTCCTTTTTCGTTCTTATTTAAAGTTTTTTTTTAAAAGCAGTCGTTTTTTTTATTGTTTTTATATTTTTAACCCCCAACGCAAAAAGAGGGGTGTTATAAGTTTAACCGCTATACGTGTCTGTCTGTGGCATCGTAGCTCTTAGATGGGTGAACCGATTTGAATCCGGGTTTTTTATTTGAAAGCAGGTTTTTAGCGATGGTTCTTAGGTATGTTTTATCAAAATCAGTTCAGCCGTTTTTAGATACCTACTCCTCTGAAAAAAATATATTTTAAGGCTAAGTAATTATTAGTTTTAATTTTATATCCAAATTGTAACAATAAAAAAAAACCCCTCCTCCCTCCATATTTTGTACTCGGACGCTATTTTGAAATATTATATACTTACCCTATATTCATCCAAACGTATTTAAATACGATCGAAAATCATAATCCTCCTTCAGGCAGTCGGGCAAAAGTGTTATAGCACATACTTGATCAACTATGTATATAAATAATTCTACTCGTGACCACGGCCACTGCAATGTTGCCGAAACGTCGAGGTAAATATTACTCGTGTGTGTTAGCGTGATAAGTCCCGTTAATGGTATTTTGACTATAAATAATTCGCCTCAAAAAATGCAAATGACAGCTATCAATTGACTTTATTTTCATTTAAATCAACTACATATTTATTTGATTTAAAGCAATTAAAAGATAACTTTATATTTAATTACCCACAGTAGGAAACAAGCTGTGCTTAGTTTGGGGCTCAGTAAATGGTGTAATTGTCCCAAGATATTATTAATTGATTTAATTTGGTTTTTGGGGCTAAAATGAGTCTCGTATACCTCCATAGGAATTTCGTTGTATGGTATAGTATTAAATAAAGTCAGCATCTAATGCTTTCAAAGTAGACAGAAAAGTAAAATTTAAAGGAAGATATGTAACGCAATGGAATTCGTTAAAATCCATGAAATAAAAAAAAAACAGAACATCGATCATTGTTAAGAAGACTGCGATTGCTCCACAGGTAAAAAAACGGTCGTCGTTAATAAAGCCGTAAGTAAGTATGACGTTTCTGCGAAAACGTTGTATGAGTACAATTGTTGGTGTGTCACTTGGATTTTAATGGAGTGTATTTTTGCTCCGAATTCTATGAAATGAGATAGACCGACGAATTAAAAAGACCTATTCTTGAATTTTATAATGTAGGTGTACGTATTTTAGTAGGTATGTACCTACATAATTATCAAATCTGACAAAAAGATCATTACACTCACAAACCAATAAAATAAGATTCAAAACGGATAAAAAAACTAATTTTTTTTCTATAATATGTTATCAATTATAGTAACGAAAAAAATATGTTTTTCTTTAATTTTTACTCAAACTTTTATGATTGAATACTAATTAAACTAGGCACTATCTTAGGTACTATCCCCAGGTACTATCTTACGTTCTTGCAAATGTATTTCATATTTGTTTGAAAATATGAAAGACAAGCTGGTAGAGGTCCCTTAAAGGGATAAGTCCGCCTAATATGTATCTCAAAGTTATTCGATTGCATTTTGTTTCTATACTTTTGTACAATAAAGAGTACATACATACGAGCTCTTATATTGTGTCTCCTTAACAAATTTACAAAAAGTGAATTAAATCCCTCCATTGCTGCATTTGAAATTCTTCCGCGACTTCCGGAGCCTTTTTTCCGCACGGCGTTCCATTTTCAAAATTAGCCGAGTTCCAATCAGCCCTTTAAACATTTTTTTTAATTCGTCTTAGACCCGCCTAGGGCCGTGAAAGAATACCTACTGTATAACGCATATACAGGGCCGTACGAAAGTTACTGTTATCTTGGCATATCCTCTCTAGGCAACGCAGCCATAAAGTATAACAATTATTATCTCTCGCCCGGCGAACAACTGAATACCGTACTTGATGCGCGCGCCGCTCCCCCCTTGCTGCTATTGTTACGAAGTTCCCATAAAGTACCGCATTAGAGGCGACGAATAATTCTACCTCTAGTCCCAACTTTAGCGTTATATATCTCCAAAACTAACCAACATATTGTTAAAATTTTTATATGTATAAAAAGAATAAAAAAAGTGAAAATTTTTGGTATAAAAAAATTGTCATAAACTTAACTATTTCTGTGTATAAAAGCTCCTCTTAAATAAATTCCTTATCTCTCTGGCGTGTATTTTAAATGCGTTCCTTTATGGTTGCGCGCGCACATGAAGTACGGTATTTGGTCGGTGGGCGGTACGCTCGGATAAACTCGGTACTTGCCGGGTCTCAGAGCAACCCTTCGTCTTATTCCCCGTCCTTGTCTTGCGCGACGGTCGGCTGCGCTGCTCTACGATGCAAGGTTTGTGCTCCAGTGCTACTTGGAACATACATAATTATATTTTAGAAAATGGCTTTAAAAAATTGTTGAGAAGTTATTACACTGTTGACGTGTAGGTAGTGATGTAGCGATATAATGAATTGTTTTTTTTATTTTGAAGCATACAATACCGTATATAGTTTGCCCCTTTACATCCCTTATTTGTATTGTTATGTAAATAAATTGTAGTTAAGTATCTATTTGTTATATTTTTATGAAAAATTTTCTGCCAAGTTTCTTGCGGCGCATTCTTCTTGGCAATGATGGTCTTTCCAAAGCGCTGGTAGTTTTAAAAAAATGACGTGTAATGCCCATTGCCCTATCATTTGAATTTTGAATTTTTTTGAATTTGAATTTTTGAGCGATATAAGCAATGATTGTTTTTTTTTTTACTTGCATTAATACCATTTTTGCCATTTTTATTAAACTTACAATATTTGTATACAACTATGTAAAGAAATAGTATCTGCCACATCTTTTTGTTACAGTGTTTGGATTGACTCAAAATTTGGTACGGTTATGGTTTGCATGATTTCAAATTTGCATGATTTCGTGTGGCGAATCACCAAGTTCGGTAACTCGGAATACATGCAACATATTATGAGCCTATTAAGACTCAGGGCTTTTTTTTACATGAAACTGACCGTGATTGACCCCTATCTCACCTGATGTTAAGTGCAGATGAGGCCAAAGGTGTATCTCACTGGTTCAGTAACAGCCTATTCACTCTAGCCTTGAAGAGAGATTGTATTTGTGCGGAAATACAGACGACGGGAGCAAAGCGAGTGATTTTGTAGGTATTCTCCAAAAGTTCACAACTAAAAACTTGTCTAGTTTTTGGATTTTTTTACGGTATACACAACGTAAGTATGACTTAAATCACTTCTTTTGTCTAAAATGGTGTACTTTACCTAGCAGGTACAAAATAAAAAAACAAAACAGTTTCAGTTTTCTTTAAAACTATTTAACAGTAAGATTAAATCAGACACCTAAATAAATTGAGACTAAATGCACTAAATAAATCAAATTTATTAAATAGTGATAAAATAAACCGAAGCCTAAATAAAGTCGGATACTAATTTTACTGTATCTTCTGCCCTTCATATTACTTGACAGTTTTTTTTTATATAAGAGGGGGAAAACGAGCAGACGGGTCACCTGATGGAGAGCGATCACCGTCGCCCATGGACAACCGCAACACGAGGGGAATCACAGGTGCGTTGCCGACCCGACCGGACCCGAGGTGCGTTACCGAGAATGGTACCTATTGGTCATCATTTCAAATACATATTTTTTAATCTGCCTCATGCATTCGTCGCCACGTGCTTCTGACAGTTACCGTCCTTCTGCGTGCGTGTAAGGGACCGTCCAGGGCTGCTGTTATTTGATCGATCTATCTCTTCGATCTTAAACAACCGCAACACGCCGGGAATCACAGTGCTTGCTGACCCGACCGGCCCGAGGTACCGGTGGTACCTATTGGTCACATTTCAAATACCCATTTTGCCTCATGCATTCGTCGCCACGTGCTTCTGACAGTTACCGTCCTTCTGCGTGCGTGTAAGGGACCGTCCAGGGCTGCTGTTATTTGATCGATCTATCTCTTCGATCTTAAACGTACCCGAGCGCCTTTGACTGTATTCTGAACTACTTACTACCTAGCCACTGTATTGACTCATCATCATGCCAGAATATGTGCCCTAAAAAAGGTAAGAATGCATAAAAGTTTAAAATAAATAGAACCGGCCCATCGTCATAGGTCGAGACAGCAGCCGACTTACAAGACTAGGCCCTGGAGGGCTACTAGAAAACTCAAAGTTCGTATCATACTGTCACTCTTACTCTCCTATTAAATATTATTAGCATGAGCGGGCCGGCACGATACGATGTTCGAATTTCAAACTTCGTAGTTAAAAGCCTGAAAAGTTCGCATTATACCTTGCATCACGAAACGCGGATATGAGTGAAGTGTAGTTTTTATTCGTGTCTTACGAATTTTAACTTCCTTCTAGCCCCGTATAGCATCGTATATTTCGCTTCCACTAGCCTGTCAGCTTTAAGCCTGCGTCGTCCCGCCGCGCGCCTACGTAGCTATAGCGCGAATGTACTTTTGCCCACTTTGAAATATGGCGCGCGAGCGGCAGAAGGACGTAGTTGCGTAATTGAAATAAAATGTATTTTTTTTTATCATTTCATAATTATAATTTCATAGTTTAGCAGTAGCAATCACCTTGTAGCAGCCCTAAAAATCAGTCCAGCAAGCAGCAGTGTAAATCAAAATTGGATTGCGACAAACGTAAATTCATTAAAAAAAAACGTTCGCAGGAATAAGTGATCAATATTGATAATATTTAAAACTATAGTAGTGCAGCAGAATAGAGGAATAATTTTAAATGTTGATTTTCTTTAATTGCGAAATAAGACCATCTGTAAAATGTTTTAATGTGAACCTATAGATCGTAATAAACACGTCGCTTAATAAGTATAGCTGAGTTTAGATATACGAAGAGCTTTTATTTTAATAATATGATGTAACTCAATTATCTTCGACTCCGTGGCTAATCATAGAAATAAAAATAAAAAATAATTTCCACCCTACAGATGAAAACGCAATTTTCCACCCGGCTATCTACCCAATAAAATTAAACTTTCCGAACAGGAGAGATGAAAAATTGTTTCCTCCCTAGCTTGAAAGGCTTTCTTTATCTTTCAAAATCTGCGTAGAAAAACGCTTTTTGTCCTCTTGGCTGAAAACGGTTTTTGAAATTCGAACATTATCATGAACAGGGGTGCATCTTCAAAATACATATCAACCGCTTACTTTCTCAACCTCGTATCTCATATGGCCACAGCATCGTATCTCGTATGGCCACATTAAATTGCTTTAGAATCACTTTATGTCAAATATAATAGAGCGTTGATTTGTTGTATACGATTCGGGTACATACAAGTTTCAAAAAGTAAACGGTCGATATTGTCGTGTTCACAAAAAAAGTTCGTCATACGTTTTTGAGGTAATATTTAAATATGTTAAACATTTAATTGAAAGAAATAAAACTCGTTTTATTTTTCTGAAATTATTCCAATGCGTCTTTAATAAAAAAAAACAACGGCATTTAACAGCACAATGACACGTTCTGAAACGCGTTTTGGTTCATAAATTATTTCTTTAATATAAATGCAATAGTGTTTTTATTTTTGTTATTACAAAATAAAAACAGTAATACTAATTTAAAGAAAGAAAGAAAGAAAAAAATAACGAAGAATAGGTCGATAGATTATGTGGTGCAAATTCAGAACTTACCGGAGGGAAATAAGTTTACACTGTCAATATTATCAATTCTAGTAATAATTATTTGCACTTTAAGAAGGTTTAGCTACTTGTATAATGAAATACTTATAAAAAGTTCTGGCTAACTCACTTATCATCGTCCAAACCCAAACCCTGAATCTAGAAAGCTGAACTTTTACTCGAATTTGGAAATTCCTTCTTTTTATGGAGACAATTAAGAACATTAATGTATTTTGAGAATTTTCCGTGGGATGAGAATCCTGCGATTGAGGACAAGCCGCGGGCACAAGCAAGGTAGCATAACATGAAACTGATTTACAAGAGTGTTCAATTTATTTTCTTCTATCTACCTACTATTTTTCTCGCTATCATGAGGTGAAAAATGGTGTGTTAAAAATTGATAGATTCTTGTATTGTCACGCAATTTACATAAGAATACTGGAAGTTGGTCGAATTTAACTTGCAAGATTTGATTACAGACAGACAGACAGACAGAGAGACAACGGGACAGGTGAAACTAAATAAAAGCTTGTAAAAATACTGGAATCTATTATCCAAATGGAGTTGAATGTAACTAACTAGTACGTATTTTACATACATACTATCATATCATATCGTATCAGATGATATCATTTACATAGGTATACCAAACAAATCTCATACATTGCATAAGTTCAATAACCAGCGAAATAATAAAAAAAAAACTAGTTCAAATTTCCTAGCTCCGGCCTTCTCCGACTTACGCGCCGCCGTCTAGAAGCGGGCGCTTTTTTACATCAAGAGCCCATCCGAGGAGGAAACAAAAAGACTGGATTTATATTTTTTTATTATTTTATTTATTCCCCGTTTTTATTTTTTTTATATCGCGTTAAATTTTTGCATATCGCCGTGCTGGCCGTTATTGTTTTCGTGTTTTTTTTTGTTATAGAACTTCGTTTTCGCGCGCTTTCGCCATTTTGTTGAATGTCAGCTGTCACTGGCTGATTAGCTGGAATCCGGGGCATGGCGGCAAACCGTGGGCGAGCGTGGGTTTTGCCTTATCTGCGGAATGAACATAGGTACGTTTGGGACAAACATCGGGTAAATAATAGATTTAAGGTACTTAGGGCAAGGCTCTTAAATAGTCTGGAATTCAGTAGCTAGCTTTTAATCCTCCGACGCAAAAAGAGAGGTGTTATAAGTTTGACCGCTATGTGTGTCTGTCTGTGGCACCGTAGCACTTAAACGGGTCGACCGATTGAATGCGGTTTTTTTTTATTGCAATTCAGGTTTTCTAGCGCTGGTTATTAGATATGTTTCATCAATAACAAATTAATACCTTTAAATTGTAGCCCTGCGAAAAACTTCAAGCATATAGATCCATGATACGAGAATCTATAATAGGTATGCTTGAAGTTTTTCGCAGGGTGCTAGAATCGGCTCTTAGTAGGTAGACTCCATTATAGAACCAAAGCTCAACGGCAATGAAGAAAGAGGTAGGAAGGGCAGTCGTGCCCTATTTCTACCACAATCTCTGTCTACCGGCACCACTACGTTTATATTTAGAAAATAGCGGACTGCCCCGGGTCCCGCGGCTTTGCATGCACGCACAACTTATTTAAAAAAATTGGTGAAAAATGAAGAACGTCTATAATCAAAAGTGCATCATATTTTTCATCTCTCCTGTTCGGAAAGTTTAATTTTCATGGGTAGATAGCCGGGTGGAATATAGCGTTTTCATCTCTAGGGTGGAAAGTATTTTTTTTAATTTTTCGATTAGCCACGGAGCCGAAGATAATGAGTTATGTCAATGACACTTTTTTTTCACGTTTCGGCATGGCCATCTAGATGCACGTCGTGACCAAGGAGCTTATATATTATACAACACTGGAGGTTGAACGCCGAACATCCGTTTGAAACAAGAAATTTGATCTTTAGTAGGTACGTCACGAACATATGCTATCTCTTTCTTTAGTCAGGTTAAGAAAGAGATGGAAGTCATTCGTGAAATGTGAAAGAAAGAGATGGAATATATAAATAAGTAATAAAGGTCAAACTTCTTCGTTCGGCGTTCAACCTCCAGTTTTGCATATAAGCTCCTTGGTCGTGACCAACTCCATTTTTTCTTATAGCCGGCCGTGGCAAGTGGCCAGTCGAAAAGGTACCGTTAGAGGTTGGATATAATAAGTAAATTAATTTTATTATTATTCTCATTTTTTTTTAGTATTTATTTGACTTTCCTCACAGTCGAATATTAAAAGAAGTGTCTAACTCGGGTGAAATGGGTCAATTTCCACCCTTGGTTATCAATCTACTATTTCACCTTCCTTTCTCCAAAACTACACCTGTAAAGCTGAGGCACATTGCTAGTTGTATGCATTTATATGCTATGGACTAATTTTTCAATGCCCGGGCACCTAAGAATTTATAGCATCGTTCGTTGCGTATTATGAATAAAAAGTATGATGACAACTTTTTTATGTCTTCAATCGATAATATTTGCTGCATACCTATAGGTACGCTACAGTGGCAATCTTATCGCCTAAAAGCGATATCTTCCAGACAACCATTAAGATGCACATTAATGCGAATGGCCCGCACACGCGGAAAGTCTTTGGTCTTTTTGCCTCACACCCAAAGTGAATGTGTTAAATGCTGTTTTACAATCAACGTTGCAGCCCATTGCACTATTGCTGCAACACATTTATGTCCCATAACAAAAAAAGGGTAGTAGATAATGTACTACTTATGTGTCAATGGTGTGGCGCCGTAACAACTTGATTCCCAGCACCGGATTACCGAAATTTAAATAAATAGGTACACGTGCGCATCAACTCCGAAGATTTGCATCCGAGGACATTAACTCACGCTTCTCTCGTTGCCTGACGGAGATGTTCACTTTACGCCACTGGTGTGCGTGCGTATATCTATTAAACTATTTCAATACAGTTTTCACTAGTATTTCAACTAGCGTATGGCAACCTGATTCATTTCGCAACTTTTAATTTCGCAACTGTTTAATAAGTCTGAAACTGTAAATATTTCAGGATTTTTATAAAACGAACTTAACCTAACCCAAATGGTTCTACACGATGGCCCTGAAATAAAACCTGAAATATATATATAAAGTTTTAGAGTTTGCGAAATAAAAAGTTGCGAAATGAATCAGGTTGCCAAACGTTATAGTTGCGAAATGAACGGATACCACAGTTTTCACCACCAGTTAAATATTTTTACGGAAGGTTTTTATAACTATATAAGACTAGCTTTTGCCTGCGACTCCGTCTGCGAAAAATTCGGTTAGATTATCGCTATCGTACGGAAACTTTGCAAGTTTCATAAATTGTCCTATCTTGACTGTTTTCTTTCTAAGTGGCATTAAAAATGTCAACCCTGCATATTATATGGAACGGTACCTACATTGTGCGTATACATACACATGTATGAATGCTGTATGTATGATACGAGGGTAGTTAGGTATTCACCGCCGAGAGCTGTTTGCTCTGAACACACGAATAGGTTGGGTTATGTGTTTACTTTGCTTACATACTGTGCTATAAATAGGTCTCGTAGAGGTATGGAGTGTTGGTTGCCCCGTTTTGTTCGGAAAAAAGGGAGGAAAAAGGTTTCCGAAAGACAAAACTGTCTCAAAACACAGACATTCATTGCCCCGGAACGCATATTTGCCATAATTAATTTCAGATATTGCAAAATATTCACAAAATTATTCTAATTATAAATAAACCCGCGTAGCTCACCCAAAAACTATGAGATTTGACATTTCGGAGACCTCACGCTACACTAGCGCCTCTAGCGGCGAATTCATACGCGATAGCCCTCATTGGAAGCAGCCTGCATCCACCGTCATACCCATACCTAGGTATTATAACTAATTATTATACCACTAAGGTTAACTTTTTTTAAATATAGCAAATGAAAGTATTAAATTATTTGCGACAATCTTTAGCACGACATGACGCGGTAAATCTTTGTAATTTTTTGTTTTCTGATGGACAAAAGAAAATGTACATGTGCAATATTTTCTGCTGGCAGACTAAATAGATTTTTTTTAGTGAGGTTTTCAAAATTTTTTCGCCTCTTCAAATTTGCGTGCAAAGCCGGGGTGGGTCGCTAGTAGACATTACATATCCCCTCGTACCGGATGTAAATATCCTGCGAAGGGTAGAGGCAGCCAGGTGGATTAGAAATTAGCGAAACAGGGGGAATTGCATGTTTGTAGAGTCATTTTTTAATTCCGGGATTGCAAAAGATTTATCATTTGAAGACTTACTAACAATGGGGGAGGCCTACGTCCAACAGTGGACCGACTCCTACAGTTGTGATGATGATGATAATGATAAACTTACCTCCCTACTTATTTTGTTTATTAATGAATTTGCTAACGTTTCTACTGGATGCGGCCTGTACCTAATATGAGCAAATAATTAAAACATAGATCATACTCCTCAAACTGAACATCATTAGTTCAGCGACTTTTAAAAATAATTAGTTTTTTAATTTTTGTTACACTTTAGTTTATTCGAAGAAGCAATGTAAAGCAAAATGCTTGATGTTTGTAGCGTGCCAGGCGACGCGACGTCAGTTGTGTTCTAGGATGGCGTACATTGATAGCATTATTTAATTTGTATAAGAAAAGGAAAATTCAAAGACTCCATTATTTTTAAAAGTCGCTGAACTAATGTTGTTTAGTTTGACGAGGACGATCTATGTTTTAATTTTTTGCTCGTATTACAGACCACACCCGGTATAGTGAATGAGAAAGTATGTGAAGATACACATTTTACATTTGTTATGAAATCACGCAGTAACTGCTGGACGGATTTAGAATAGGTATACTTGGAACACACCTGAACAAAGGTTTAGATTTATACATATATAGGACTAGCTTTTGCCCGCGGCTTCTTCCGCGTGGAATTCGGTTACCGCGCGCTGTTCCCTCGGGAACTATGCAATTTTCCGGGACAAAAAGTAGCCTGTCATTCTCTGGCCCATAAGCTATACCTATCTTTACCAAAAATCACGTCGATTCGTCGCTCCGTTTTGCCGTGAAAGACAGACAAATATACAAACCCACAAACTTTCGCATTTATAATATTAGTATAGATTAATATCGCTAACTATATTGCTTTTATTTAAAGGAACTGTACTATAAAAGCTTATTTTAATTTCTGTTGAGTAATAAATACCGTCCAGGTACAGACATTATTGTATATACAACATATAAATTTAATAACTTTTATCTAACTCCATACTACTTAGCTTACACAAACCCTACAACTCGTTTCATAGCTTAGGTTTTTCCTCTACTTACAAACTTTTTGCATCGCGTGAGTCGTGACAGACAGACAGACAGACGGGGCAATTTATAACATGTCCCTATCACACGATCTTTACACGCTATAACACTATCCAGCTAAACTTGAGCTCACAAGCTTCAAAATGTCAGTTACAAAATGGCTGCCACGCAGCTCTATTCAAAATGGTGGTGGTGCAACCAACTTAATAATACCGATTTTAAGCGATAAATACGAATTTCAGCTGTTGCTTGTAACCTCATTTCTACACGGCTACATTAGACAAATAAGAACTTTAAACCATTGCAGTATAGCTTAAATTATAAACAGTCCTAGGAGTTAGATAAGAGATTTTGGAAATTATAATTTGTATGAAATTGTTGTAATTAAATTCGTGGAAAGGGTTCGAATTTTGAATTTAGTTTTTTTTATAGACATCGGGCGACGGTTGGCTGATTCATGCCAGCGATGACGCGAAACGAACAAAATTTGAATTTGAAATGTAGAGCTGCCAGTGTGTTCACCCGAAAAAATACCTACCATTCTTTAACGCGTAGGCATACGCTTAGGTATATGTCTAAGTATATCGTTCTAGAAAATGTAAAGAAACATATGTTTTTCGAGTGTATATTTTGGTACTGTAAGCCGATTTTGGTACTATAGGAAATTTTGGCGCTACTTTGACAGTTTTAAAATGGTTATAAGAAAACGCAAATATTCATAGCTCGATTGAGCAAATGAAGTAAAAAGTTGGGTAATTTATGAAGGTAGGTATTATACTGCCACAGATGGTCTAAAAAAATAAGGACATGACGTAAAAACTGTTGTCCCCTGTATTTTAAAGTAACCCCGTTTTACGTTATGTACTTGTGTATGTCTATTCCTTTGATTTTCTCTGTAGCCTAAATGTCTGCCCGGTTTTCAATATGAGGTAAGTATCTCTAGATTTGTGTAAACTGTCGGAGTGACTTGGGGTACCTATGTAAAAATTGCGACCATGAAATAATGTGGGGGATTACATTACTTTTCAATTGTAACAATATAGGTATTAAACGAATACCTATTCTAAACACGTGCGTGTCATAATACTTTTAAGCTACCTATAGGTACTTACCATTTTCACAGGCATACATCGAAAAGTATGAAATAATTCATTCAAAAACCCGACTACTAACAGAAAATTATTCATTAAATACCAAATAGCTCGACTACACGAACGTACTTCTAAACTGAACAAGGCTAGCTAGACTAGCTGAAATACCTACATGTAAACTAAGCCACATGTATATTATATGATATTATTAATATAACGTGACAGACATAGTTTTACGCACCGTTTATTTCCAGCCATTTGTCATTTCAGCTTGATTTACGAACCGCTAAGTTTTTTATTTATCGCGTAATATAAATTATGACGCTATATCGGTTGTATAATATACCACGGTGACATACTAACACATGTTTTGACATAGTTATAGTTTTTCTGGACATTTATTTTTATTTCTGTTTGGCGGAAACCCCTTTTAGTGTATACCGGTTGGAACTTGGAAGTGATTCAACATGTTTTTTTTTTAATTAATAAAATCATCGTTTTGCAAACTTTATGTTCGCCTTTTCAACTACTTTTCCCTTTCATTATCGAGTAATTAATTTTCACCTCTCTTGTTATTAAATGCGCACACGTTTTTGGTGTTGATAGGTTTAACAAAGTATGTAGCTACTATTGTACTAACTAGTGAAATGTATTATTTATTTTTGAACCACAGCCTCTGCAATCAATGCCCCATTCTTTGAGTAATTAACTTCGTTGTAGTCTGATCTGGGAAAATAAATATCCTAGTGAGTCGCCGTCGCCGCGTACTTTGTGAAGAACAAATCAACAGTAAGTAATAACTGCCGAATGTACTTTATGAAGCACAAATTATTCTATGAATTAAGAACTTTATATACTTTTTTAACCTTTGATTTCGACTAAATATAGTACCTACTAAACCCAATTTTAAGTTTTATACATAATGTTAATTTAACGCAGAATTTGACCTTCTTTAATATTGAATGGAATGTCATTTTTTGTCCGATATACCAATTTTTAATCAAGCAAAAAGAGAAAAATTCCGCAGTTATATGGCTCTCAAAAGATACGCACACCTTCTGGAATTACGCAAACTCGGATTAAACTCATTTTGATTCAAATGATGTTTTTTTATATATTCGACTGGATGGCAAACGAGCAAGTGGGTCTCCTGATGGTAAGAGATCACCACCGCCCATAAACATCTGCAACACCAGGGGTATTGCAGATGCGTTGCCAACCTAGAGGTCTAAGATGGGATACCTCGTAGTAATTTCACCGGCTGTCTTACTCTGCACGCCGAAACACAACAGTGCAAGCACTGCTGCTTCACGGCAGGTTTAGCGAGCAAGATGGTGGTAGCAATCCGGGCGGACCTTGCACAAGGTCCTACCACCTGAAAAACACCTGCTGGTATTACAAAACGATTTCCAGCTTGCTGAAAATTAATCCTTCAAAACATCTTTAATTGATCTTATTTGATTGGTCTACGTCTAGATCAGACAAACAAACAGATGAGATGATAGCAAACATATACTACGTAGCTGCTCTGTTAAAAACATTTGTAACTCGGGAGGATACATATAATACATAGGTACATAGCTAGCCCACATTGGGGGCTTACACAATTTCTTCTTCTCTTAACACTACTACCGTTGTGTGGTACGTCTACACACGCTTTTAATTCTAAGTTTAATTGTAAAGGTTGCCTGGAAGAGATCGCTCGCGATAAGGCTGCGTATTGCTTAGCTCAGAAAGTCTCTGTGTAAATAGTAGGTACCTGTGTTTTCTGTACTGTGTGCAATAAAGAGTTATTGTATTGTATTGTTTTATCTTACTTTTAACCCCCGACGCAAAATAAGGGCTGTTATAAGTTTGACCGCTACGTGTGTCTGTGTGTCTGTCTGTGGCACCGAATGCGGTTTTTTATTTGAAATCAGGTTTTCTAGCGATGCTTCTTAGACATGTTTCATCAAAATCGGTTCAGCCGTTTTGAGATAATGAACTTTGAAGTGACAAAGTCGGGGGTTTTCCAACTTTTTGTTGGTAAGGTTATTAGTTGTGTACCTAATAGTT
The DNA here is from genome assembly GCF_025370935.1 of Choristoneura fumiferana. Taxonomy (NCBI): domain Eukaryota; kingdom Metazoa; phylum Arthropoda; class Insecta; order Lepidoptera; family Tortricidae; genus Choristoneura; species Choristoneura fumiferana. The sequence goes on from NC_133493.1 coordinate 10,278,976, forward strand.
AGTTTATAACTTCATACATAACAGCTGGGGCATTTTCGTGTACAGAGAAAAATGACCCCAAAAAAATGACAGTTTTGTTACGTTTTTTTCATCACACTTGCTCGTAAACAGTGTCGTAACATGCAGGCTACCTTGGTTGCAACCCCCCAAATAAAACCCTCGACCTTAATGTGCTTGTCATGAAACCCGTGGTCGGTAAATGAGTCATTGCGCGTACACATTGTCTTGTCATGAAGCCCAAGGTCGGTCAATGAGTCAGTGCCCGTACTGATGGTGCTGCGCGCGCTGCTGCAGGACTACATGGACCACATGCACACGCACGTTGCGGCGCATGCCGAGGGAGGGGGAGGTTGAGGGCGACGCTGCCAAGAGCACAGCCTAAGGTATCGCCAATATTTGGAAGAATTATATTTTTTCTTTTACAAATATAAAATTTTACTTGCAAATGTGATGAAAAACATTGTATGTCGCACGGGCGGTACTAGAATTACGAACATCGACTCATTAAAGCCCTCAGTCTTCGACTTCGGGCTTCTAATAGACGCTCGTTCGTAATTCCTTATTTACCGCCCTTAAGACACAATGTACTATTTTATACACTTAGTAGGTATGACTGACTCATAAAATTTTGTATGAAAAAATTGGGTCATTTTTTCAAACTATCGGAATCGATTTTGCTCTTGATTCTGAGTAGGAAAAGCCATACTTTTTCTAAAAGTGAAAAAAATAAATCAAGGGACATTTCATGGGGTTCTGTAATACTTTAGAGATTGTTCATGAGCTGGCGTGTCTGGTGTGAACATTTCCACTATAATGACATAGATTTATAATGTTATTGGCCTTTTGTGATGTAATGTTGTATGTTATGTATTACATTTATGGCTGTTGTTATCCTGAATATAAATAAATAAAATAAATAAATAAATAAACAACATAACTCTAGCTATACCCTACCAGGGTGCATAATACGAGTAAATTGTAATTTCTAGAATAAGTCTTATGTATTTTATGTTTTTGCCAAATAAATGAATGAATAAAATTAATTTAATTCATTTAACTACAAGTAGATGCTTAAGTACCTCATGATCCTGATGATGCAATGTAACTTAAAATGAAAACCGGCCAAGAGCGTGTCGGACACGCCCAAAATAGGGTTCCGTAGCCATTACGAAGAAATTAAGTAATATTTTTCTAAGGATTTCGTATTTTATACGGAGTCTTCCAAGTTTAGGTATATTTTATACCTTAGGCTGCTTTTTACTCGTAAAAACTCGCTGCGTTTTTACTTTAAACTACTAATAATTCTCAAGCAAACTTAGCCGTTATAGTTTTCCTTGAAAGTTTGATATACTTACTACCATCCTGAATTTTTTCAAATTTTTCCACCCACCGGTTTAGATATTAGAGGGGGGGATGTGGGGGGACGCTCGATTTTAATGAAAATTTGCTCTTTAAAGTTGAATATTTTGCAAACCAATCACTGAATCGAAAAATCGTCTTAGCAAACCCCTAATGGTTTTAAAAGACCTATCCAACGATAACCCACACTATAGGGTTGGAGGAGAAAAAAAAATCACCCCCACTTTACGTCTCTTTTTTTAATTTCATTGTACTTACCATTATGTCGGCATAGTTTATATATATCCGTGCAAAATTACAGCTTTCTAGCATTCATAGTCCCTGAACAAAGCCGCAGACGGACGGACAGATAGACAGACATGGCGAAACTATAAGGGTACCGTTTTTGCCATCTTGGCTCCGGAACCCTAAAAATGGAAAACATCGAGGTTTGCGTGAGCATAAGCTGACCTCTTCAACTAGGACAAGGCAACGAAGAGTCCGACAAAATTGCATGTTAATTAGCTAATGTAAAAGGTATTACGCGCGAAGTGCTCGGTTTTAGAATACCTAAGACTTCCCGGTTCTACCTTTTTGGCATAATCTGGTATCGCATAGTATCGTTTGGCATAATTATCATATTGGCGAAACTCGTATCGCATAATCTAGTTTGGCATAACACCTTGTGAAGTGTGAGTAGGTAAGAGCGTACCTATAAGTTTTGCAAGGGGTCATAGTTTTAACCTAACCTACTTCGCCGGTATCAGCTCGTTTTCATTTACCTAGTTCTAACCTATCCAGACTTACTAAAATGTATTGAAAAACGTTATAATACTGTTTTTAACGGTAACAGTTATAGTTGGCAATTCTATCTACCACTGGCTTTAGAAATGGTGATGCTGAAGAAGAATGCTTGGCACAATCTGGGGTCGTATTTTCTAACGTGCGAGTGTTGGCTTGGCGATCGCATTCGCCATCTTTTTCTACCGACTCCATCCATCTATAACAGAATCGGATCTTTTGAGCATTTCAACAGCCTCAAATTTCGTGGTCACATTTTATTTCAAACGGGCTGTAAAATTTGATGAAATACCGCTAGTCATACCGTAGTTTTTGTCCGAATCATCGTTTGTCATAATTTTTTTCCACTGAAATCTTAAATTTTTCTGAAATTGTTAAATGGTCATCCTATAGAAAACTATAGGTTAGGTTTGTTTTATAACAATTCTGAACAATTATTGGATTCAGAGAAAGAAGAGTTATGACAAACGATCATTCTCAAAAACATTAGATTCGGACTTTCAATACAAGACCCATTTTATACAAGTAGATAATTTTTTTTCTCGAACGCGTCCTTTATCTATTAGTCCTTTGAAGCTAAATTTCCCCTTTAAAGTCTGTACCTACTATAGTAGGGCAATAGTTGCCGCGTAGATATAGGTATATTAACACTACAGCGAATTTAATCAGTCCGGGATGAAAAATGCCCCGGATCCCGCGGTGGGTAGCAGCAGCAAAACAGGACGTTTTGTGTTTCATCCTTTGAGGAACAGTAGGTAGGTATTCTGCCCTATGAGGCTGTAATGTTAGGCGATAAATTAATTAACGGGCGAAGGCTGAAAATCAGCGCTGCAAGTTTCTTTTGCTCGCAGCTTATGCTGAATACTGTATAGTCTTATTTTCAGTGGCAATAAATTATTTTATTTTTATTATTTATTGTTTTTCACCCCCGCCCGACGCAAAAAGAGGGGTGTTATAAGTTTGACCGCTATGTGTGTCTGTGGCACCGTAGCTCTTAAACGGGTGGACCGATTTGAATGCGGGTTTTTTTATTTGAAACCAGGTTTTCTAGCGATAGTTCTTAGACATGTCAAA